>NC_053169.1:9713000-9968000 GCF_016835505.1 Polypterus senegalus
TCACACAAATTGTTAGCCTGATGAAAGGCTTATCTCTTAGCCTCCACAATGTATGCACGCCACTGCGCTCATTACAATTGCCTGTCAGTCCACATTATATCTTTATGAAAAATAATTCCCTCTCCATTTTTTTTTACATTTTTTTTATCGTCCTTTTGGTAAATTACCCACATCCTTGAAAATGCTCCGAGGAATATCTGATGCAAAGATGCTCGTTCAGCAGCAGCCACACGGCGACTGGAAGCCGCCTGTCATTTGTATGTGAGATGGGGTGGGGGGAGGGGGAGTGCGTCGAGCAGATAACCGGCGAGATTTTCCCGCTTTTTGGTTTTTTTGCTTTACGTCTTCACAAAGTGGCAGTAATTTGGGGTTTGCAGTGAAAGAGCAGGAGTGCTGCACGCCGGAATATTTACATCACAGCCATCTCGTGGGGAATCTGCTGGATAGCCGAGGCTCAGCAGACAGTCGTGGCCCATTAACACCCCCAAGTGACTTTAGTGCAGTCGGGAGGAAGCCTGTGAAGAGAGTGGGACCCCCGTATTTATGTTCTACAGCATCTTTCACATTACACGGTAAAAACATACTGCAAGTAGAATTCAGGCGATGCCCACCTGGATGGTAAGGTCTGGTTACTTGTGTCAAATTACTGCTTTCATTTTAATTCAGAAAAGTCTGACTTAGTGTGAGATGAGACACCCAGAGATGGATGGCCGGCAGCTCAACCCGGACGGGACGTCCAAAGAACGGAAGGATGGGGGAAAGGCAGCTACTTTGGGACAATGTCTCCCCAGGACGATAGATGGCACCTTGCCTGCAAGCATAGCGGTGCCCCGGATTTTGGGATATGGAGTTTGGCCCTATGGCCCTGCTGGGTACCGTGGGTGTTTAATGCAGCCCCACGAACCTCTCTCATCATGGGCACCATTTATGAAAGTGCGGCACGGTACTGTCTGCCTCACCCTGTGCCGTCTCACTGAGGTTTTATGTCCGATCAGCAAGACTAAATATGTCACACTCATTCATTAAAGATATTAGCGAGACTGTGGAAAGTCAGGGTGTATAATAAACGTGTCTGCACACATTATATTGGCGACATACATAGAGACAGCGACAGGCACGTGCCAATTGCAGTCTGTGGGGAGATGAGGCTCGTCGCTGCCGCACATCGCATTTCTCCCATGTATTTGAACAGGAAATGCGCCAATTCAGCCATTTTGACTATAGAAATGATCACAATTATTGGAATCATACAGAAAATAAATTTATAGCACAGACCAGTGGACACATTTATTTTATGTTATCATTATTATCTATAGCTCTGCCTCACCTGCCTCCCCTGACCTCACGTCCCTGCACTACTGGGCTAATTGTCTTTGGCATGTGGGAGGAAACCCAAGTAGACATGGGGAGAACATGCAAACTCCACACAGGGAAGACCCCAGGACGAGAACCCCGCCCCACAAAACGGTCTCCTTATTTAATTTTAAATAAATATGAAAAAAAAAAATCGTAAAATACTGTTTTTACTTTGCCATTCTGGGGGCACAGAGTGTCACTCAATGAGGACAAAAATGAATTGAAATGATTTGGGCACCAGGCTGTGACACGACAAAAATGTGGGGGGAAAAAAAAATTGCAGGGGTCTGAATCCGTTCTGGAGGCGCAATATCAAAAAATGAAACAATAGCCCGAGCGGAAGTGAGAACAGAAACATAAAATGGTTGTTTTTTTCTTTTTTGTCAGGACCTGTAGGTCTCTCGTGCGCAGTGAAATGAAAAAAAAAATGGTGAAGCCGTCCATTTTCAGAGCATCAAAGATGGCAGCCCCCTCAAAGATTAAATACACTTGATTAATCCGTGGGAAGGCGCAGCATTTTTTTTTTCCGGTGAGATAAGTGCGTGTTGTCGAGGTGAATGTGTATATTTTAATAAAGGAGCTAATCTTTGTTCACAGTGTTTGGATTCCATTGACAAGATAAGACAGTTAGCTCATCCTCAAGGAGAACAAAAGAAATCCATTGAGTGTGATCAGGGCTCAGACGCTGATAAGCCCCAATGCTTGGCCGAGACGCTCACAGGAAGTCTTCAGATGGTTTCTCTCTCTCTCTCTCTGTGAACAATTCCATCCATCGCAGCGGTGAGTATTGACGGTTCTCTTACGGTTCTGTGCCGCTCATATCTGATGTCCTTTAATGCACTTGTCTTAGCATCCATAGCCTCCTCTGTGCAGAGCATTCATCAGCCAGGTTGCCATAATCGGGCCGTTTTACTCTTAATCTGACATTTTTATTTTTCAGCCTTATTTGGAAAACGCCGACTCGTATCTGCTGGGTTGAATTTTTGTCATCGTCCCTGTGTTATGGTAATTTCTCTTCTTATTATTAAGGGTTTTATCATTTTTTTCTTTCTAATCTCCCTCTTTTTACACTTTGAATTTCCCTCTTTTTATGTCCATTATTTTGCAAAGATGTTTTTGTTTTCAAATTATGTTAATTTTACTTGTTTCCCCTTCTTCCGTTGTAATGTGGAGACCAGGGGCCTCATGTGGTGTGTATGCACAAAAATGTTGCGTATGCCCGTTTCCACACTCACATTGTGATGTATAAAACCTAAACTTGGCTTAAAGCCATGCACATTCTCACACCAGCTCAATCCCTGGCATACGCAAGTTCTGCACTTGGTTTTGCAAACTGGCGGCACCCAGCGTCAAAGCAGTGCTACTGTTCCTGTGTGGTTTCCCTTTCTTTTTTAGATCCACATCCCTGACGCAGCTTAATAAATACACTGAAATTAACCGCATATCATTTATTAGTTTAAGGCATCTGATTGTAATTAACCTGTAACAATATAATGGTCCACAGAATAGACAAACTATTCTAAATACCACATCTGCTTTAGCGTTGTTTTTCTCACTGCACCACTTGAAGTTTTTATATCACACTGTATCTGAGCGTGGAATCACAGATCTACAGCAGCTGACTGGAATGAGAATTATTGGGATACAGCATCAAGCATACGCTGCCTCAGCCATACGCACAGTCTATTTGAACTGCCCTCATACGACAAACGCTTCAGAGCCTTTCCTGTACGGACCTCGCGGTTCACAAACAGTTTCATCCTAAGAACTCTAAACGCACTCAATCAGTCCATCATGTGCTCCTTGTAAGTACAATCACCTCACTGTAAACTTCGATACAGTTATAATATTGCACAACTTGAGTCACTTTATAAAGCGCGTATTTACATATGATGACAAAATCATTTTTATGATGAAATGCAGCAAAATATGTTTATTAAATTATACAGATAAAATTTTAACATCATTTAAATAATCTATATTGTTAATAATTAAACATGTGAGGACACGGCGCCACTGCGCTAGTGAGGAGCTGGCGCTCCGTTCAGGGATTATTCCTGCCTCGCGCTGTATTCTTGCTGGGACTGGCACGACCCTGGATGGATAGATGGGTCGATTAATTTAACATGTACTACAAAGATGTTTCAATGTTCTAAGCTTACAGATGGCTTAACGTCTATTACAGAGCTGATTGTGTAGCGATTGGTTACTTGGAGAAAGAAAAGGAAGGACAGGAATTGGAAGTTAGTACGTTTGAAAGAGACAGTACTGCTGCAATAAATTATTTCATCGAAAGTCACGCACGGCGCAGCAAGCATCTTGCGTGAGGTATGAACAATCTCTGGACAGGGTGCCAGCTCATCACTGTCACTGTGCCCCCGTGTTCCTATGTTTAATAACATGCTTTAACTCCTATCATCATGAAAATTATATCACATATACATCTCAGCATTTAAATTATTCATAGAGCTGTAATATCACGGATGTAATGGATTCTGTGTCCTGTCAGAGGAAGAGAAAGCCGGTTTAAGAAGCACGTAGTGATTTACACACATAGAGCACATAGAAGATTAAATACAAAACAAAGCATTTAACGTGCTACTTTAGTTATGATGGGATTTGAGAAACTAGTAAATAAAACGATTTTAAGATGAAGTTTATGATGTTCTACTTTAATAACGAAATAAACTACGTGATTAAAGTAGAAATTTTGAGATTAAAGTTGACATTTCGTGCTTTTTTCCCGCTGTGTGCCCATTTTTTTTTTCTCTGTACCCTAATATGCTTTCATATGACACTCAGACGGTGGGCTACGACTCGCCTTTTCACTGCGACTTTTTTATTTCGGGCACTGTGCGACTGTGTGAACTTGAGCTTTCGAGTTTCTCCGACACGCTGTGTCACTCGATCAACTTCCTTTTGTTGTTTATTCCACTGTTTAAACCAACAAATAGTACTTTTTTTTGTGCCTCCACTTGGTATTCGCTGAAATTCTTCTATTTTCCCCCGTGCTTTTGCCATTGTCTTTTCACAGAACACTGAGCTTAAGGGCTATTTATATTGATTTGCATATTCAAAGAGGTGTAATTCTTGGAGGAGTTGGAGCGGGACAGCAGGCGCGTGCACGTGCATTACTTTTCATGCTGATCGGGATTTATGGAGCGGAACAACGTGGAAATTGGCGAACTCACAGATTTATGCATCTGGATTTTTTTTGTGCATACGCACATTTCGACTTTTGTGCATACGCCATGTTAGAGTGTGAATTCTACGCACAGCGTTATGCATGAGGCCTCAGATATTCCTGGGGCCCCACAGCCATCAGGGCTGCCATCAGAGCCCCCTCTAAGGACAGGGCATTGACATCGTTCTGTGTCGCTGGCTCCCCTGCTGTAAGATTGGGTTTTGTTCTTTGTTTTTTTTTCCTGTTTTTGGGGGGTTTGTTATTTCTCATGTTTGTCTGATTTAAAATGTTTTAAAGCCTTTCTCTGTTTAACGTCATTTCATAAGAGTTACCCCTAAGCAGAGCCTTCTTTTATAAATTGATCAGCTCCATCATTCAAACTACTGACAGGTGACGTGGATGACATCGATTGTTTCATCACAGTGTCACCTGTTCAAAGGTGGGATATGTTAGGCAGCAAGTGAACTGTCAGTTCTCGAAGGGCATTTGCTGGAAAGCAGGAAGAGTGGACAGGCGTGAGGATCTGAGTGACGTTAACCAAATACGGCCAAATTGTGATGGTGAGACGACCGGGTCAGAGCAGCTCCAAAATGGCTGGTCACGAGGGGTGTTCCCAGTATGCAGTGATTAAAGGAGGTCCAGAGAAAGAGTAGCAGATGAAATTTAATGTCAGTAAACATAAAAGAGATGAAAAGGAGACCTGACTGAAGTGTGTAAAATTATGAAGGGAATTAGTGCAGTGGATTGAGACGGTGACTTTAAAATGAGTTCATCGAGAACACGGGGACACAGTTGGAAACTTGTGAAGGGGAAATTTCTCACAAGTATTAGGAAGTTTGCTCTTCATACAGAGAACCACAGACCCATGGATTAAGTGACTAAGTGTGGTGGACAGCAGGACATTAGGGGTCCTTTCATCAGATTGGCTGGCCCAGCACTGTTTCAGTCGTGGAATGGCCAAATGGGGGAGGCAGCTTGATGGATGAGGTCTCCAGGATTCTAAACAAATCCAAATCATATAATGTGATATCATCTACTGTTAAATTCTGCTGCGTACTTCTAAAAAAATTGTTTTTATTTGTATACTGCAGTGGTTCTCAACCTGTGGGGTGGTCCCCCCAGGGGGGCACGAAGTAACAAAAAGGTGGACACGAAGATGTGAAAAAAGAAAACAAGAATCAAAAATATGAAAAAAACCATCTGTTGAAACCAAAACAAATGAACTTAAACTACATTCTGATACTAGAACAATAAATATAGAGTTAGATAAATGTCGATAAAAGTTAAGTAGTGTCAGGGATGCCAGGGGCAACGACCCGGCCGGGACGCCGTGAGGGACCGGATGTGGGTCTGCGCCCACCCTGGATCACGTGGGGGCCGCCTTCCTGGTTGCTTTGGGGGCCACGGGTTAAGGGCATGGAAGTCCTACCCTGCAGGGGCCCGTGGTCACCGCCAGGAGGCGCCACAATGCCTTGGGGTCCTGTTACTTCAGCACTTCCGCCACACCAGGAAGTGCTGGGAGGAAGATTAGGATGGACAGCCGGCACTTCCGCCACGCTGGGGCGTGGCCAACGAGGGAATGCCGGGAGCCACCTGGAGCTCATCCGGGAGAGAATAAAAGGGGCCGTCTCCCTTCATTCAAGGCTGGAGTCAGGTGGAAGAGGACAAGGCAAGAGAGGAGAGTGGAGGCGGCCTGAGAAGAAGGCATTGTGTGGCCAGGACTGAGTGTTGGGGTGTTTTGTGCACAGAACTGGGTCTGAGTGACCATCTGTTTATTTGTAAATATTGTAAATAAAACATGTGGTGGTGAGTAAAAACATGTCCACCTGTCTGTGTCAGGGTCGGCTCCACATCTGGCGTAGTCGGTAGGATGCTCCGCCTGCTTCAAGGCAAAAATCTTGTTGTGGACGGCCCGGCACAGCAGGGGACCCCACCCACGTGCATGGGGTAAAGAAACCCCACGGACCGCCAGGGTTCCGCAGGAGGGCCGTTTTCCCCTGCCGTGGGTGGGCGGCGTGCATGGAAGGAGTACAGCAGGCTCCGACGAGTGCGCCGTTGCTGGAGGCGCCCGGGACGGCATGGCGTCCAAAGAGGCCACGACGAGGAGGTTTCCTCGGTTGGACGAGTCCGGGGAGGGGAGTTCCCTGCCTATTGACAGCCGGCCCGTGGGGGCCGAGCGTGTGTTTTCTTTTACAGGCAGGGACTTCCCGGATCTGCATCAGCGGCGGCATGCGGTCTGCGGGCTCCGGCAGCACGGCGGCAGCCGCGAGGGCTGCGGAGGAGGAGACGCTGCAGCTCGAGAGGTGCCGGCAACAACAAGGCTGCCGGCAAGCACGTCGCCGCCACAGAAGGGGAGGCAAGATGGCCGCGGACCAGAAGTCCCTCCCCCTAACAGGCACGCGATTGGATGTTGTGTCTTGTGTGCTCGCCAATGACTGCAGAGAGGCAGGACCAAGGAATGTCCATCACGTACAGGGGGGAGACCCGATTGGGCCAGAGGATGAGGCCCACAGGAAGTTGCCGGCGTCGGAGGCAGACAGACAGGTATGCTCCACGTCGGATAACTTCCTGTCTTTGCTGGCTGCTCTGTTGGAGCTGGAGGCATGCCTTCAGCCCGCGGAGCAGCGTTTATTCCAGGTGCTACGTGCCCTCCGGGCAGAGATGCAGGTACTGGAGAGGAAGGCAGTCGCGTCCATAGAGGAGGTACGATCAGCGATCCGATGGCACGGTGCTGGATTCTCCAGCCGGAGCGGCACGGCAGGGAAGGTAGGTTTCGCCGTCCCCGTACAGCATGAGGGAGGGTTTGCTGAACATGGCTGTGATGTCAAAGATCAGCTTCAAGTAAGCAGCCCTCCAGCAGTAGGTGTGGCGCAACGGGCTGTGCGCGCGGCGAGGGGGGAGTCCGTGAGGCTGGGGGAGAGGAAGAGAGTGCAGGCGGTGCCAGCGGTTCCACCACCAGGAGGGACATGGAACCCGCGGAGAGGGTGCCGAACAGGCAAGTGCCGGGGTGCCGAATGGAGGGGGGAACGCTGCCAGTGCATAGCACAGGAAGGGTGCCCAGGCAGCGGTTCTGCCCCTGTGTTTCTCTCTATTGCAGGGATGGACCCCGGACGAACAGTAGGACCCCCTTCGTTGGGGACCTGCCCTCAGATGTCGGACCGCCTGTTGAGGGATCTCTCTGCTGGTGTGCGGGTGCCACCATGGCTGGAGGAGGCTGGAAGGGAACGAGTGACGCCGAACAAAGGGGCGCAGAGGCCTCGGAGGGGGTGCAGAACGAAGGGGCCCTGGGGTGCCAGTAAGAGGGGGGAGCGCAACCTGTGCGAGGCACAGGAGGGCACCAAGGGCTGGTGCTCAGGCCACGTCTCCGCCCCTATCCCTGTTTGGAGAACGGAGCCAGACCTCGGTGGTCTTGGAGTAGGATCCGCTTAAGGGGGTGTGCTGCCCTCGCAGGACGTGTCGTTCTTCCCGAGTGGTCTTCGCTGGCTGTGGGGCACTGTCAGGGATGCCAGGGGCAACGACCCAGCCGGGATGCCGTGAAGGACCGGATGTGGGTCTGCGCCCACCCTGGATCACGTGGGGGCCGCCTTCCTGGTTGCTTTCGGGGCCACGGGTTAAGGGCATGGAAGTCCCACCCTGCAGTGGCCTGTGGTCACCACCAGGAGGCGCCCCAATGCCTTGGGGACCTGTTCCCTCAGCACTTCTGCCACACCATGAAGTGCTGGGAAGAAGATTAGGAAGGACAGCCGGAGAGCTGCCAGGAGAACAGCCGGCACTTCCGCCACGCTGGGGCGTGGCCAACAAGGGAATGCCGGGAGCCACCTGGAGCACATCTGGGAGAGAATAAAAGGGGCCGTCTCCCTTCATTCGAGGCTGGAGTCGGGTGGAAGAGGACAAGGCAAGAGAGGAGAGTGGAGGCGGCCCGAGAAGAAGGCATTGTGTGGCCAGGACTGAGTGTTGGGGTGTTTTGTGCACAGAACTGGGTCTGAGTGACCATCTGTTTATTTGTAAATATTGTAAATAAAACTTGTGGTGGTGAGTAACAACATGTCCGCCTGTCTGTGTCCGGGTACCACAGTAGGTATAATAAAATATGCATCTACATTTCAAAAAAATGTTGGGGGGGGGCACAATTAAAACTGTTATGAAAACTCGGGTTGCAAATACTTAAAGGTTGAGAAACGCTGGTATACTGTATTGAGGATTTGTTCTGTTCTGTGTATTGTATTGTATTGCATTGTAGTGACTCCCTTCTTTTTGACACCCACTGCACGCCCAACCTACCTGGAAAGGGGTCTCTCTTTGAACTGCCTTTCCTGAGGTTTCTTCCATTTTTTTCCCTACAAGTGTTTTTTGGGGAGTTTTCCCTTGTTTTCTTAGAGAGTCAAGGCTGGGCGGCTGTCAAAAGGCAGGGCCTGGTAAAGCCCATTACGGCACTCCTTGTGGGATTTTGGGCTCTACAAAAATAAATTGTATTGTATTGTATTGTATAGGCGCCTTCAAAACTCGACTTGATGTTATTTTAGAATTATTAAGTGGACAGGACTGGCAGGTTTTCTTGGGCTGTTCTCATCTTGATTGTTCTCAAGTGACTTTGTTATGGTCATACATTGGTGTCAGTAGTGGGATCCAAACCCACAATCTCAGGGTTTGAAGTCCAACACTGCCTGCCAATCATGGTAGCCCTTAAAATCACAAATATTGTATACCAAGAACACTTATTTAGTTATCTAGTACTTCTTTTTCAACTGAGAAAGCCATAGCAGTATAACTGAGGTCCACTGTCTTTTGAAATTTCCAGGGCAAAGCCGAGTCACACACGTAGTTTTTGAATATGACTCATTGTTACAGAAATTTTTAATAAACAAAAGTGTGATAAAGTGACTTTTGGATGAAGTAGCTAAAGATATGATCAGTTAACTCAGTCGCTGAAGAGACCTGAATGTTGCACCATGCCGACTTTGTCGAACTTGTCCATGTTGTGTTTTGACGACTGCTTGTTGCTTTTGTGTTTCCTGGATATTTGAACCTCTTCCAGGCTTAAGACTGCTCATTTTGTTTTTCCCCAAGAAAGACTTTCATCTTCCTGTCCTTAATGAATTCATAAAACAAATCCTTCAAGCTTACCATTAGTCATTTGACACAAGACTTCTCACAGTACCCCGACAGAAGCTGCCATTTCCCCCTCGAGATAACTGAAGGTCTCTCAACAGCCCATTGAAGTGACTGCTTTATACACCGTCAGCCACGCTGAATTGAGTCGGTGCCATTGCAGGTGCAATCAGTCAGGAGTTTCTCCTTCATTAATTAAAGGGACAGGACTAATTAAAACCACAAAGTATAATTTACAGCCGGATTTTTAAAAAAAAGTGATTAAGTGTGTGTTCCAGTTTAATTCTTATTAGTTTAACTCGTAAGAGTAAGAAGCACTTTGAGGGTAAAGGGAGCGGCGTTCATGAGAGCCTTTTGTACATTTGCACTCTGAACCACCAGGGGGAGCTCCTGAGGAGTGTTATACCAGAAAATATTTTATAAAGCAGCTGGAGGAAGAGATTGCGGAGAGAGTGTTGACCGCGTCGAGAGGTTTACTTACCTCGGCAGTGACATTCACGTCTCTGGTGACTCTTCCTATGAAGTCAGTAGACGGATTGGGAGAGCATGGGGACGTCATGAGGTCGCTGGAAAGGGGTGTGTGACGCTCCTGACATCTGCCAAAGGATGAAGGTCCAAGTCTTTAGAGTCCTGGTGCTTCCTGTCTTGCTATGTGGTTGCGAGATATGGACACTATTCAGTGACCTGAGATGAAGACTGGACTCCTTTGGCACTGTGTCTCTCCGGAAAATTCTTGGGTACTGCTGGTTTGACTTTGTGTTGCTCATGGAGTCCCGAATGAGGCACATGACCTGCATTGTGAGGGAGTGACAGTTACGGCACTACTACGGAGGGTGATCCAGCTCACAGGACCCTCATTGTTGGGGACCCGAATGGCTGGACCAGGAAAAGGGGTCACCCACGTAACACCTGGCTGCGGCAGATAGAAGGACATTTCTGGAGGGTGGGACTGGACCGCGTGTCTTCCTGGGAGGTTGCAAACTGGGATCCTGAGTTGTTTCGACGTGTAGTGGGTGCAGCAACGCGCTGTCCCAGTGCCTGCTCCCCAGCTTGACTTGAAGAGACGTAGACAAAACACTAAAAGGGATGGAAGCTGCGTTTCACCTCGGAAGAGTATTTAGGAATGGATCGAGAATCTCAAAAACGGTTGGACAAATGTTAAGCATGAAGTTGTACTCTGGTTGGGGCATTACTGCCAGACTTGCTCTCGTCTGGCCTCACTTGGTTCTTGGAGATCTTCATCCACTAACCGAACTCTTCTGAACTCTTGGCATTGAGGATTAATGGAGCACCCTGTCCCAATAACTGGAACGTGGCTTGTGGGTGAAATATCTATCTGGTGGCCATCTGGTAGAGATGATGGGAACTCATCCTTCTTGCTGCCACTCATCTTCAGTCCGGCTGTGGACTGCTGACCTTACTGATTTAGTGATGCAGACCCCACTTCAGCCACTTTCTTTACTTTTATTCTCTCTCAGTGATGGGGTTGGCCAGAGCTGATGGGTTTGTGTGTTCAGTTATTATCTAAATATCTTGCAATTTCATATGCTGTCTTTGTTTCTCTATTTTGCTTATTATCTCTCTCTATATAAAATCCAACATCTGCCTGTCTGTCTGTATTTGTGTCCGCTTATCACGGCAGTTCTCAACCTGAGGGGCGAAGTCACAAAAACGGGGGCGCGAAGAAAACAAGAATCGGAAATATGAAAACCACATCTGTTGAAACCAAAAAAATTAACTTAAACAACATTCTGATACTAGAAAAATAAATCTAGAGTTAGATGAATGTCGATAAAAGTCAAGTAGGTATAATAAAACTTGTAGCGGTGTATCGGCAGCAAAAGATATAGGAATACATTTTATTAGGGTTTCAAAAAACGTTAGGAGGGCGCGATTAAAACTGCTATGAAAACTCGCAAATACTTAACGGTTGAGAAACGCTGGCTTAACCGATTTAGATCGGGTTTTTTTCTAGAATTTTCTTGAACATTCCTGGTTGTTTGCGACTTCTCTCTTTGCGCTAAGAATCGGAGTTCACTTGCAGGAGTGATATATGTGCGCTAATCTGAGGGGAGAGGGCAGCAGTACATCAGGAGTGGGGAGCCGGGCAGTGCCCTCCTCGTTGTCCTGTTTCACTACTACGTGGGCAGAGCCACGGGGGACGGTTAGTTAAATATAAAAACTGAAATATCCCCCTGACAGACCCATTGCTACGACACTTGAAATTTGCCTCAGGTCCATCCCATTCTGTTGATTACCACTGAGATGCTTCTCCACCTTGTTTGGAATCCACCTCTGGTCAATACTGAATGAATTTATTAGGTAAGGCACACGCCAGTCTATAGAAGGTCCACAGTGGAGTGAAAACCAAACCGTGAGGTCCAAGAAATTGCCTGCAGAGCTTAGAGACAGGATTACATGGAGGCAAAGATCTGGAGAAGGTTACAAAAAGCATTTTCTGCAACATTGAAGGTTTCCAAGAGTGCTGTGGCCCTCGTAATTCTTAAATACTAGAAACTTGAAACAACCACCACCACTCCTAGATACTGGGAGCCTAACCAAGCTGAGCAATCAAGGAAGGGAGAAGGACCTTAGGTGACTAACTACATGGTGGTCGCTCTGGCTGAGCTCCAGTAAACCTTCTGTTCACTCGTCAGAAACTTCCAGAAGGACAACCATCACTGCAACACTCCACTGATCCAGTGAGCTTTATATCAAAGAGGCCAGGCGACACGTTAAAAGTCCACTAAGGGTGTACTCACACTAGGCACATTTCTTCTGTATTGTGCCCAAGCACAATTGGCACCCCCCGCTGGCCTGCACTCACACTGCGCTCTGCACACAATTTTGTCATCACCATACGGCTTCCTGTAAAGCCAGAACAAGATTCAAACACAGAAGTGACAGCACGCATGTCAAAACGATTTCACCATGAAATTTAGCCCAGCCAGACATTGTCAGCACCGATTTATTCTCGTGAATCTGAGAGAGAGCGACTGCGGGCCGTGGGGACGGGAGGTGGGACCTCAGGAGTAGGGAGCCTGGCGTGGCCTTTCCTCATTCACTCGCCAGCCTCCGTTCAAATCGCTGTACCTCTCGCCACGTGTTGGAGCGCACCTTCCCTCTGCTTAGCTAGCGATTCCTGTTTGTTCGGCATCTTCATATACAGATTGTTAAGGAGTAACGTTTGATGTTTTTGAGAGAGAGAGCTCAGGTCCGTGTGTTTTAGAGGGTAGGCTGTGCTCATTGACTGAGATATCATGGCCATGTGAAGGATGCTCTCCCGTCAGAGCTGAACACGATTAGATACAGTGCCCACGTTTGACGTTGAAGTGTACCTACCTTCCGCTTGGCCAACTTTATCCATTTTTGTCAAATAGATCACAGCTACATTCTCGCCCCTGACAGTAAAACCAAAAATATTGTATATCAAGAGGCCTTTGGATGCAAAAGCTATCATTATAAATTCTTCTCAATACAAGTTATTACTGTTTTTTTTTTATTGATCTTTAAAGTTTGTTCTGTTTCACTACTACGCAGGCGGAGCCGCGGGGGACAGCTAATATTTATTAAAATTTTAACAGCAAGCTCCAAAACAGCAGAAGAAACACAGAAGGCAGTGCCTTCAAAGCAGGCAAGCAGTTTCTAAAAACACAAACCCAAAGAGTCGTCGAAACAAGTCAGAAATCCAGAAACTCATAAAGAGCACAGAAATAACTCAATAGAACTCCCCAGCACCACAGGCACATTCACAATGAACCGCAGGGGACTGGGGCTTTTCCCAGCCTTTATAGGGCTGAGAGTAGTCTCTAGATGGTGATGGGCCGGTGGGTACCACCCACAAAACACATGGAACATCATCAGAAGATATCCAGTGTGACCAAAAGGGGGCACCCCAGACTCCAGACACAGGTAGACAAACACACTGTAGGGCACAAATAAAGTGCATTTTCTTTTGTATCTATTATTTTAATTCAATTTTTTGTTTTGGTATATTTCTTTGACTTTTTTTGTAAGGTGTCCTTATGTGCCTTGAAAGGCACCTTTAAATAAAATTAATTATTATTATTATTATTATTATTATTACACCTTTCACAGACTCTTTGTCCAAAACCAGTACTCACAATAGCAAATCTCCTCTTCTCTTCCTCCTGGCCAGCCTTGTTCTCTGCCTCCCAACTCCAACTCACCTAGATGTGGTCAAGCGGCTTCTTTTATGTTGAGCCCGGGTACCCTTCCAGCGTCATAGCACTGGACCTTCCAGGTCATGTGGAAACCCCCCGAAACAGGCATTTATTCTCCCTGCAGCACCCAAGGACCCTGACAAGACCCTGCATCACCCTGACAAATCCCATGGACCGCCATCAGGTATCCTTACTGTGGTTGTGCCTGAGGAGCACTGCCATCTATTGTACTGGGGGAGGATTTGCACTTGACAGACATCCCCCCCCAGTCCATTCATTATTCTTCCACCCGACTGGGATAATAATCAAGCACCATCCTGGCTGGGTTGCCCCTCCTTACTGTATATAGTGTCCATCCATTATGGCCTTCTGTCCAGGCCAGAAAGTGCCCTTCATCCCAGTCGGGGCGCCAGTCCATTCCTTAAGCGTAATTAGAAACGAAATGACCAACAATATTAACAGAAACAAAAGGAGCCAAAATAAAGACATAAAAAGAGAATGTGAACCTCAGCCAAGGGAGGGACCTTGGTTGAAATTTAACAAATGTGGTAAAGAAATGTGATGAAGGGGGACAAAATAAATATGTGGATGAAAGAGTAATGGAGATGGGAGTGCAGGGGAAGCTGTAGCGGTGGTGGATGGATAAAAGTATAAGAAGAAATGCCGAAAAAGGGCCTGACTGGTGAGGAGGTGCAGGACCGAGGTGTATGAAGAAGATTCATCAGGAAGTGGAAAAAGACGACGAGGAAGAAGAAGAAGAAGAAGAAGCTTTAAACATCTTCAATTTAAAAAATAGCTCTATGAACTTTGGGACTCTGGCACTCTTTGCCCTTTAGGCCCATTCCCAGAATTCGTATTTCTTTGATTCTTCTCGTTGGTTCAGCTGACCCCCCTTATAACCATGTCGGATTTCAGTCCTGTGGCTTGTTGAGAAGCTTGAAGACAGATAAACCGAATAAAAAAATTCTATTTACAAGTTATAGAAATTATTATTAGCAGGGCGCCAGCCTACAGGGCAGATGTGGTAAAAAGGAATTGTCCAAGTGTGAAACTAATCCGTCACGCCGTACAAAGCCAACCCCCCCCCTTTGTAACATTGTCTCAGGGCAGAGATAAGAGCGTCCATCTTGAATTTGTAACATGCAGTATGCTCATCAGCACCAGCGAGCCCCCTGCCTGCCCCTCCCACCTCCATGATTACCACCTTACTGTCACATCCACCGACTGAAGAAAATTGGACTGACAGCCAAATTCTAGAAGGTATTTGATTTACACGAACACCAGCTTGGTTTCATAAAACCTGTTTCAAAAGGTGTCATGCTCTAAATCAAGAGCTTGAAACTAGACAGGCTCGTCTCGGCTGCCGGGGCGGCATGGATAACTGCTGGATTCTGCTGACTTTTTCATGGATGACATATTGCATTTGCGCTCATGCGCCCCGTCACACTGCAGTAATTTCAGCTAATATTATTTACATGAGGCTCCTTGCCTCGGCAATAAATGAACTTGGAACTTGGAAGTGCTGACGCTGTTCCCTTTATTGCATTTCAACGGGGTCACTCACAAGTTTTGTGTGAAGATTTCAATGGTGATCTTCTGCTCGGCATTGCGTCGGAGCCTTCAAATCAGTTCTGAATCTCGTTTCCTATCCTTCCCAGTTTCACCATCCTAAGGAGTTGACGTGAATTTGTAAGAATAAAGTGGACGGGACTGGTGAGCTTTGTTGGGCTGAATGGCCTGTTCTCGTCTTGATTGTTCCTAATTGAGTTTCTAGTCTGATTGGCCAGCGTTTATAGTGGAACATTCGAAAACGAAATACGGTAGAACTGTATAGCTTACGGTACCACTGACATACGGTACACCACTGTATGATTTGGAAATGCCACACAGAATGGTCAGAGTGGCTATTACTGGAGCAGAATGTCCATTAATTAAATATCTTGACATCATATTGTAGTGGACAGTCGGACACCCCAATGATGGAAGGACCGGGGGAGACAGCATTTGCGAGGCACTACCTCCTCTGGGATGCTAGAAGGCAGCCCTCCTGGGCAGCTGTGGTACTGGGCTTTCCCACAAGGCATGCTGGTAGTTAGAGTTTGGTGCAGTCCTGTTGCATTCCATGGGGACCACCAGGGGGAGCTGCAGAGCCTTTTCTTGAACTTCCATCACAGCTAGGAGTGATTCCAGGTAATGCTAATGGACCATCTGGAGCACTCCCAGCAGCAACATATAACGGGCCGCCTCCCTCCATTCGAGGAGCCAGAGTCGGGAGGAAGTGGTCGAAGCTTGCCGGGAGAGGAGTGGAGGCAGAAGAGAAGAGAAGTGGCAAAAAAAGAAAAGAAAAGGGCTGTGCTATTGATTTGGTGCTTGGTTGTGCTGTGCTGTGCTGTGCGGAGAGAAGTAAAAGCACAGCCCCACGTGAATAAAACATGTGTACTGGACTTGAAGTGGTGTCTGCCTGTCTGTGTCAGGTAAGGTGGCTGGTTTGACCCCCATGGTGGTCCACTATGTGTTGTAGGAGCAGGGCCCTAATCACCCAGGCCACAGTCTGTTTATCTCTGTAACCACAAGGGGGCACCTCAGACACAATATCACCCAACACAGTCCCGGGTTCAAACAAAGGATTTCTACACACCAAGTATGCACAATCAACCAAACCACAATTCCAAAGCGAGTCAATCTTATTTTTTCTCCTCCTAATTGAGTGTTGTCCTCTGCTTCCTGACTTCTTTTGTGTTGGATGCGGGAGAACTTCCAGTGCCATAGCACTCTTAATGGCAGATACACCTCTGGGTCCCGTGGAAGACTCATGAAACAGGGAGTTCTTGTCCCTGGAGCGACCCAAGGACCCTGACAGAATTGTCCCTCTGGTCTGTGATTCACATGGATCCCTGCGGGTGTCCATATTGGGTCCATGCCAGAGAAACACTGCCATCTGTTATACTTTGAAAGGAATAGTTCTGGATAGACAGATCTCCCCCTGTCCACCCAGAATGGACTCCCGGCCAGAAAAGACAACAGCAACCAACCCAGGTGGGATACATGTCCACGTACCTTGGCACCTACAATGTGCATTCTCGTTTGAGAATCACATTTGGCCCCGTGAGACTACGTATAGCAAGTCTATGCCCATCACTGCCTCCTTGGCATCTGGAATGCTTGCCATTTCAACCTTTCACTCTCTTAACTCGTTTTTACCTCATCACATTAAGTCTGTTCATTGATTTATTCACAGGGCCTTTATTGATTGTGCGCAACAATGGTCTTTAACCGTGTGCAATACCTTTGTGCAATATTTCTTTTTAGATAACAAGTGCGACTGGGAGACATACAAGGTGGAGTAAAGGTGGCGTAGGAGACATGCTGAGAGTCGCCTTCAGGAGTTGAGCAGGGTGCCTCAAAATGGCAGAGTCAGAGCAGCAGGAGGCATATATGGGAACGTGACGGTCAAGAGAGGTTCAGAAGATGGGACCGCAGAAGGGTGCTGAAGGTAAACATAGGGCAAGAAATATAAAATATTTTTATATTTCTTATATTACCTGTCTTTGACAGGTAACGTGGCCTGTATAATAAATGATCTGACAAGAATATAATCAGTAAGTTGGGTGAGTCTGCAAATGATACCCAAGTAAGTGAAAGTCCAGATAATGGACAATCCTCTAAATTGTTACAGAGGAAGAAGACTGGTCACACATGGTGTCAGCAGTGGGATTAGAACATACTGTAGTTCAGCTTTCTGAATTTTTTTTTGTGGTTTTATTATTAGCACTATTTACTCATTTGATACCAAACTTGGTGGATCAGCAGATAATCGAGAATCCACTGAGTCATCACAGAGAGACTTAGACAGCATGCAGGCTGGGGTGGATGTGTGGCAGATGAAATATGTTTTTCTTCTTCTTCTTTCAACTGCTCCTGTTAGGGGTCGGATCAACCTTTTCCATATCTTCCTGTCCTTGTCATCTTGCTCTATCACACCCATCACCTCACAAACTGCTGTTTGTTGGTCAGGTAGTCCACAATCCAGGAGATGATGGGGGCTTTTAACCTGTTGACACCAGTATTGAGACCCCTAGCTTTGGCTCAGATGCATCCCATTCTGTTGATTACCATTGAGATGTTTCTACACCTTGTTTGTAGTCCACCTCTTGTCAATTCAATTAATTAGACTGTCTATTAAATACAGTAGCTCTATCTATCTATCTATCTATCTATCTATCTATCTATCTATCTATCTATCTATCTATCTATCTATCTATCTATCTATCCATCCACTGGCATACCACCCACACTCATACCCTGCTGTAGATTAAGTTGGTTTCAGAATCTTGTATCCCTATACACTAGCAGACCATCCAGAGTTGGTTCGTGCCTTACATCGATTGTTGCTTGGATTGACTCCTGCTCCTTAGATCAGCGGTTTAAAGCTTGAATGGTGAATAGACGAATTCTAAGGTCGTCCTGTGCCTTTCTTGTGTCCCTGCAGTGCCATTTGTCGCAGGGCCGCTGTGCTGACTTTCCTCAAATGACTCGAGGACTTCTGCAGCGTGCCGCCCTCCGTTGGCACCCCAAGCTGTTAATAGTTTGGAGAGTCGCGCTCACTTCTGATTGCCTTGGTAAAAAAAAAAAAAAATTAACGTAACGGCGGCTGACGGAATACGGTGCGTTTTAAATATTACTAACAGCATGTTGCTTGGGAGAAGAGCGCTTTAAACGCCCCGATCTCCATCTGCATTCTTCGAGCATTTATCACCTGCTGCCTGCTTCTGATGGAGTTGAGCACCTGCAGTCTTTCGTATTGTTTGTCGCTTTACAAATGCAATAAACATCTGCGCTTGTGCGGATCCGAACCTGCACATTTGAATATTATCAAGTTTTTGTAAGTAATTCCTAAGGTCTCGGGGATGAAAAATATGCCTTATTACAGTACAGCATGTGGTAACGTTTAATTTGAAGGAGTAGGTCGCGCGCACCGTCAAAGAGCTTTTGCTGCGGCGCCTGTTCATTCGGCTATGGCCCTGAGTGTGCGCGTGCGCGTATAGCGCCGTGCCCTGCAGCGGTGACACTCAGTGCTGTGTAAAATTATTGAAGCTCTCATAATGCCAGCATTCCACAGCCGTAGTAGATGAAATGACCATTATTCCTCGTTTTTTGTTCAGTGCCGCAGTGTAATACACTGAGTCGATTTGTAATTTAAATTCATGCTTAAATAACAGCCGTTATTGTTAATAAGAAATTAATAATTTCTGTGTGTCTGTGTGCGAGCACCTATTAGACGTTTTTACTTTTGGTTTCTGATCCCTTTGCTTTTTTCAGTGAGCTTTGTTCTGAAGTGCCACATTAACGCAGTTGTTAGCACTTCTGGAATACCTGAACACACTAACTTTACTTCTATATCAATATCAATATCATCGAGGGTCTCAGAGGCTTACTTTACTTTGCCCCTTCTAAGACTGCAGGTGAAGTGACTTGGTCAGGTTCAAAGAGTGAGTTACGAATTGAGATTGGATTGTCAGTTATTTCATTTTATATAACGCCATCCAACGGCGGACAGCATCCACCATGGAGTTATGCATGCTGCTGTCTGCATCTATTGAAGATTATTCGTGCCAAAATTAAATGCAACCCAACGTGTTAACTAAGTTGAAATGCAATACGTATGCAAGTGGGATATTTGATCTCGGCCCGGCTTTATCGTGTTATAATTAAAAACCTATCATCGAAGCGATCGATTGCTTTTCTTTCTCCGGCACGCAGTTTCATTGTAAGTTTTAAAAGCAATACAAAGTCGTATTGCATTTTAATTCACGTCCATTGATCGCTTGTCAGCTAAAAGAAAAGCAGACGCATTACGTTTCACTTAGTGGCTGCTGCGCATGTGTTACATTTCAATTCGATACCTCTCTGTAATCGCGCCAAAACTAATCAAATGACCAATCAGCGTCAAAAGGTGGGGCAAGGGGCGTCAACAGTTAGGGAAAGTGGCAGTCAACTCAAACTTCGAAACAGTTCAGTGTTCTGGCGGCGGGCATAAATTTAGTCAATACGGACTATGAGTGGTTAACGGAAACAGCGGTAAGTTTTAGGTCTCGCTGAAAAATTTAAGTCTTAAGTTGTTTTGTTTTTATACACGTTAATTTCAGCAGTGTGGTTACAATTTGTAGAAGTAGGTTTTTAACGATTTCATAGAGAAAAGCCAAGCAAAATGACACTATTTTGCATATTGTAATCTTTTTAGTTAGCCAATAAAATGTGTCATTTCGCTTGGCCTTTCTCTACATTCATAATGGCTAACACGGTACAACACCCTAGTACTAACGATTTCATATAAATACTAAGAACACTATGTAAAGCTTTGTTAGATGCCGGAGTTCCTTTATTGATGCAATGCAGTCCCTACAGAGGTGTCTCTCTCGTCAAGCCCGATGTTAAGGTCCCGGACACAGCATGAAAACTGGGAAATCCCAGGCGCCTGAGGCCTCGCTCTCTGCTGTGGCTAGCACTGTCTTCGTCCCCATCTCTCTCTCTGTCAATTCTGCTTCTTCCTGAATCTCCCGCGCTCCTCTGTCACTCGTTCTTTTTTTTTTGTTTTTGTTTACTGGGCTCCACCCCCTCTCCTTTGCCGCTTATTTCTGCCCCGCCTTTGATAGGCTGCAGTTCCAGATGCTTCTTTTCCGCTGGTGGGGAAGCCCAGTCAGCGTTACAATACTAAGCAGAGTCAGACATTTGTTAGCGTCATTGAGCTTGCCTTCTCCGTAGCATTTTCTTCATACCCTCTGGGATAAGCAGATACGGGTTTTCCCTTTTTTCGACACGCAAGACAATGGAATCGTCATTTAGATCTCCAGCTTCAACTCCCAGTACACCTTCTGTTTCCCATTACACCACACTGTGATGGGACTACCTGTTGATGCCCCTTGATTTTCAATGATTAACATGGTCTTGAATTTAAATGCAATACACACACTCCTGCCACTAAGCGAAATACAATATGTCCAATTTGCTTTTCATTATGACGTGATTTAAAATACAACATGCTTTTATAATGCACTCTACACTGACAAAATTTTAGTGCCATAGTGAAATCAATCAATCAATCAATTTTGCTGAAAGTTTTCAATTGTGAGGTAATAAACCGTGCCAAAATCAAACGTCCCACTTGAGTGGGTGTTGCATTTCTTCTTGGTTAACACATTAGATTGCATTTAGTTTTTGCACAATTGTGGTAACCTTGTTGAGTTCCCTATGGAGAGCCAAGACTGAACATCTCTGAGGAGACCTGAAAATAGCTGTCCTGTCAAAGGACCTCCATGCAGGCTCTTTCGAGGTATGTGATAACCCGCCAAGACAAGAGAGGGCGCTGATACTAACCTTGTCATCTCAATCTTTTCCAACAATGCATTTGACCCCATTTTTCTGGTTCAGCCACCATAAGATCCTGGGTGTCCCAGAAGAAGGCGTCATTTACTGGTCAGAGCAACCTGCTGAATGGTGCTCTGCTGGAAGTGACGACATTCTTCTAAAAAAGTCTTTATTATTTGAATTCCTGCATACGGGATGCACATTAAAGAGCGATTCCTCTTTTCGTTTTGTTTTTCGTTGTCCACGGACAATAAAAAGGAACACCCCGTTGGCACCCCAAACTTTCTCCTTGCTGTTTGGAAACCTGTCATTCCCTCACACTACCACATTGTCCACTTATGGTGTCCATCCAATCTGACTGAGCTCTAGAGCAGCAATTCTGAAACTTTTGTTTTTCCCTCGTGATACAATTTTTGCCTTTTTTATGTGTTCACGACCCACAATTAATACAGAGTGTCATCCAGGGGATCCATCACTCTTGTAGAATCGCCGCCGAACTGGAGAAATGCCTTCAACTGATGTTCTGTTTCCCCCCCCTTTGGAGAATCGCTGCCAGTTGTCGTCCCGGGTTGGGTGTGACGAGATCCCCTTCTCCGCAAAGGCATTCCGCAAACCGTTCGCGACCTGTTCCTATTCGGTACTGCTGTGATTCATGACTGTGTGTGCTACATCACAGGTCTCGGCTCATAGTTTTAGAAACGTGGAAGAGAGAAATGGAAGAAAATCACCAAATCCAGCATAAGAGCCAAGAAGACGTCTGACTGGAATCACTGCCACAATGCTTGGGTACTTTTCATAAGTTTTCATAAAAATCCTGTGTTCGCTTTGTCATTCTGCTGTATCAAGTGTTGTCTGATGTGAGAACAAAATGAATTTTGATGATCGTAAAGAAGATGTGAAAAAGTGAAGGGGTCCGAGTTGTTTCTGAAGGGGCAGTAGGCTGACGTTTTTATAATAATACTACATTTTATTTATATAGCGCCTTTCCCATGCTCAAGGCACTTTACAGAGTTTAAGAAAGAATGGCAGGGTATACAGTACATAGCATTGTACAAAGCAAATAAATAAATAAAGAAGAGTAAGATAGTAAATTCAGAGAACAAGCCTAACAGACAACATAATTGATGGTCCAGCACACACACACACACACACACACGACATCTTGACATGGAGGTAAACTGAGAGAACAACAACAACAACATTTATTTCTATAGCACATTTTCATACAAACAGTAGCTCAAAGTGCTTTACATATTAAAGAACAGAAAAATGAAAGACACAATTATAAAACAAAATAAATCAACATTAACATCGAATAAGAGTAAGGTTCAATGGCCAGGGGGGACAGAAAAAAAAAAACTCCAGACGGCTGGAGAAAAAATAAAATCTGTAGGGATTCCAGACCATGAGACCACCCAGTCCCCTCTGGGCATTCTACCTAACATAAATGAAACAGTCCTCTTTGGATTTAGGGTTCTCACGGAAGGGCTTGATGATGATGATGGTAACGTAGACTTCTGCCTTTAAATCCATCCATCATTGTTGGAGCATCATCAGGAGAGAAGGCTAATAAAGTCAAGTAGAGCTAAAAGTCTTCCTGAACAGATGAGTTGTATGTTGTTTTTTAAAAGAATTCATGGAGTCGGCTGATTTAATTAATTTCAGGATGTCATTCCAGAGTCTGGGCACTCGCTATACAGCTGAAGGCCCTGCTGTCACCCCTGGAGTGTAGATTAGTGTGGGGCACAACAAGATGGCCAGAATCAGAGGATCTTAGTGGGCGGACAGGCACATAGTGATGGAGAAGGTCACTGATGTAGTTTGGCGTGAGGTTATTTAAGGCTTTGTAGGTTATTAGTAGGATTTTATATTCGATTCTGTAAGACACAGGGAGCCAGTGAAGACGGAGCAGGATGGGTGTGATGTGCTCGCTGCTGCTGGTTTGTGTCAGGACTCTTGCAGCCGAGTTTTGAATAAGCTGGAGCTGTGATATAAGAGTAGAAGGGGCACCTGCCATAGTAGGGAATTACAATAATCGATGTGGGATGTGATAAAAGCAGGGACAAGTTTCTCAGCATTAGAAAAGGAGAGGAAGGCGCGAACACGGGATATGTTATGGAGGTGAAAGTAAGAGAGTTTCTTAATGTGATTTATGTGAGTGGAATAAGAGAGGGAGGAATCAAAAATGACACCGAGATTCTTTACAGTAGAGGCAGGTCTGAAGAGATCACCGCCAAGATGGACTGGGAAGGAGCTCATTTTATTAAGTTGCACTTTAGTCCCAATTTGCAGGAGTTCAGTTTTGTTGCAGTTTAATTTTAAAGAGTTCTGCTCCATCCAGGTTTTAATTTCACTGAGGCAAGCTGTGAGCTGAGAAAGCTCTGATGAAGTCTCACTTTTAACATTGAAATAGAGTTGAGTATCGTCTGCATAAAAATGATAACTCAGTCCAAAGCTATGAATAATATGGCCAAGGGGAAGCATATAAATACAGAAGAGAAGAGGGCCGAGGACAGAGTCCTGTGGAGCTCCTTGTGTGACTGGCGCTGTGCTGGACCTGCTGTTGCCAAGACTAACAAACTCTTGCCTGTCAGTCAGATAGGACTTGAACCACTGGAGGGCAGTGCCAGAGATACCCAGCATGTTCTCCATTCTGGACAGTAGAATGTCATGCCTGACCCGAGTGTCAAATGCTGCCCTGAGGTCTAACAGAATTAATATGCTGGTTTGTCCATAAGCCATAAGCAGATGTTTGGTTACCCGTAGCAGAGCAGTTTCACTGCTGTGTTGTGCTGTGCTGTGCTCTGAAAGCAGACTGAAAGGGTTCCATCAAATTATTAGAAGTTAAGTAGTTGGGAAGCTACAACACGCTCAAGAACTTTTGACAGAAAAGGTAAGTGGGAAATAGGCTGAGAATTGTTACAATTGTCAGCATCAGGACCAGACTCTTAACACTGGGGCTACAGAAGCGATTTTAAAAGTGAGCGTCACAAAACCAGAGTCAAGGGATGAGTTTATTATTATTGTAATAGTCGGGATTATGGCATGAAGGCAGGATTTAAGTAGTGTGCTGGGGATGGGGTCCAGTACACAAGTAGTCAGCCTCATCTTACAAAGCAGGTCATTAAGAAAAGCAGATGTGACTGGTTAAAAAAAGGAACTGCATGGAGTGGGAAAATAACTGGGAAAGATATAAACAGATGATGTATTTATGTTAGTTGAATTATTTGGAGGAGAGGCACAGTGGGTAGCGCTGCTGCCTTGCAGTTAGGAGACCCGGCTTCGCTTCCTGCGTGGAGTTTGCATGTTCTGCCCGTGGCTACGTGGGTTTCCTTCGGTTGCATTGGCGATTCTAAATAGTCCCTAGTGTGTGCTTGGTGCGTGGGTGTGTGTGTGTGCCCTGCGGTGGACTGGCGCCCTGCCCAGGGTTTGTTTCCTGCCTTGCGCCCTGTGTTGGCTGGGATTGGCTCCGGCAGACCCCTGTGACCCTGTAGTTAGGATATAGCGGGTTGGATGGATGGAATTATTTAGATCTTTAATTTTGTTACGGAAAAAGTGGACTTCAGTAGAAGAGGTAGTTGGGCCAGATGCGGGTTGGAGTAGTTTATTAACTACTAGTTTTGGATCCTGCTTAATCTAATTCAGAGCTCCATTGGATGCATGGCAGGAAGCATGTTGTCCATGTTACACCATATTCAATAAGAAAACATTTATGGTTATCGGAGAAGGGTAAATTAAAAGTTTATGGTATGTGCCCGTCATTAGCACTTAACGGAGTCAATTGAAGATGGAGCTGCAAAAGTCAGCAGTAGAAAATGGGGGGCAAGGTCAGCGGGACGTTTCCAAAAAAATCATTAGAATGACGCAAATGAGCTTCTTTAATGAAAAGAGAATGCGACGCCTGAAATTTCTTTGGGGCATTTTAAAAGATGCGAATCCTGTCAACTGCTTCAAAAGAACAGGGTGCCATTTAGCATCAAAGTCCGCACCGCTTGGACAAAATTAGCAAAAGGCAGCAAAAAGGCCCTGCTGTTTGTAAAATTGGAAAACGGCGTCCCGTGGCTCGCTCGAAACTCGTCATTATTTTAGTGAGGTCTGCTTCATTTGCATCCTGACAGACACATTTCATTACATTTTGTCAGTTCTTTTCTAAATCTCCAGAGACTTCACCTGAAGCCCGCCGGTTGTCTCAAGCTGAACTTTGGTTTCTTTTAGTTGGGTAGTCTTTTGGATTGTGGTGGTCTTTCTTTTCCTATTCTCTATTTATAGTTAATTAATTTGTGGGGTGACACAGTGGAATTTTATGATGGCAGCATTACAAATTCTTCATCCTGGCGTCCAACCCCATGCCATTTGCACTGTGCGTGGAATTTGCTTTTATTATGTGTGTGCGGGTGAATACTGCTAAGGACCTGCATCCCGTCCTGGGATGGCTCCCAACTTATAATTGGAGGTCCAAAATTCTCAGTTGTGTATAAATGTGATTATGGACTGGAGTGCCACCCTTTGGTTGGATTTTACCTTTTAATTGAGGATTCCAAGTTGGTCCCATGGGAGGTCGCTATGAATACTGCGATGGACTGGCATCCTGCCCTGGGCTGGCTTCAGACTTTTACTTGGAGATCTAAAATATAGCAATACTGAGAGTTGTGAACTTTTGGCATCCCATCCTGAGTTGGTTTTTACCTTTTAATCAGGTGAGGTCAGGTTGGGGAGCATGCACTGGTACAGCACGTTACCGCACCCACCACACGATGAAACAGCTTGGGATCCTGGTTGGCAACCCCCTAGGCTGACACGCCATCCAGTCCCACCCACCGGAAATGACCATCTATGTGCTTCAGCCAGGAGTTACGTGGGCGTTCCCTTGGCCTGGTCCAGCCACTCGTGTCCTCAACAATGAAGGTCTTGCGAGTTGGATCACCCTCAGGGAATTGCACCACATAGCCATAGTGCCGTAACTGATGCTCCCTCACAATGCAGGTCATGTGCCTCATTCAGGACTCCATGAGCAACACAAAGTCAAACCAGCGGGGACCCAAGGGTTCTCTGAAGAGACACACATGAAGGAGTCCAGTCTTCATCTCAGGTCTCTGGATAGTGTCCATGTCTCACAGACAGGGATCACCAGGACTCTAAAGACTTGGATCTTCATCCTGTTGCAGAGATATCAGTAGCGCCACACACCCCTTCCCAGCGACCTCATGACCCCTCATGCTCTCCTAATCCGTCTACTGACTTCATAGGGAGAGTCGCCAGAGACATGAATGTCACTGCCGAGGTAAGTAAACCTCTCGACGAGGTTGACCCTCTCTCCACAGACGGACACACTGCCGATCACCGTGCCCAAGAGGTCATTAAAGGCTTGGATGTTGGTTTTTATCAGGACCCTCGCAAAGCCCAGACACTCGGACTCCTCACTCAGTCTCTCAAAAGCCCCCATCAGAGCCTTCATTGACTCTGCGAAGATTCTATGATGATCAATGATTCTAATTTGACAGTAGAGTGTGAGGTGCGTATGAATACAACACACTGGCCTCCTGTCTGAGGTTGGTTCTTTATTCATTCATTCATTTTTCACCATTTATCCAAAACCTTGTCACAGGGACAACAGTCTTAGCAGTGAGTGCCCATACATCCTCTTCCCCAGCCACAGTTGCCAACTCATACTTGGAATCCCAAGGCGTTCTCCGGCCATCTTGGAGGTTTAATCCTCCCAGTGAGCCCTGGGTCTTTCCCAGGTGGTCACGCCTGTAAAAACTTCCCCAGGAGGCATCTATTATCAGGGGCCTGAACCACCTCTCGATACGGAGAGCCAGTGTCTCTACTCCGAGTCTCTCCCAAATATTGGTGCTTCTCACCCTATCTCTAAGGGAGAGGTTGGTCACCCTGCAGAGAAAGCCCATTTTGGCTTCTTGTATCCATAATCTCATTCTTTCGGTCATGACCATAGGTAAGGGTAGGGATGTAGACCGACTGGTAAATCGAGGACTGCACCTTCTTGCACAGCTTTTTCTTAACCACTATGGATTGGTAAAACAGCCGCACTATCCCTTTTCCCCTCACACGTGATCAAGACCCCGAGATACTTAAACTCCTCCACTTCAGGCAGTAACTCACCTCCCACTCGGAGAAGGCAGTTCATCTTTTTCCTTCTGGCGACTGGCCTAAGATTTTGGGGGGGGTGGGGGGGTCCCTACAAGATATTGTGATAGACTGATGCCTCAACCCTGATTGGTTCCTGCATTTTAATTGTGTCCTCTGTTAATGTGAGTTGTGCGTGAATACTATGGTGGATTCTCATTCTAGGTTGATTCCTCTCTTTTAAATGAGGATTCTAAGTTTGTCCTGTGTGAGCTCCGTGTGAATACTGATGGACCGGTGTCCCATCTGAGGTTACAGTAGTTCTGACCTTTTTAGTTGGCAATATTTTATTGGCCCTGTAGAGGTGTAAGTGTTTGTGTTTGGACGTTGTGATTGTCTGGAATTCCATCCCAGTTTGGTTTTTGATTTTTAATTGAACAACAAGAACAATATTTATTTCTGTAGCACATTTTTATACAAATGATGTAACTCAAAGTGCTTTACAGGATGAAGATCCCAAATTGAGGGAGTTGTGTGTCAATATTACGACAGATTGGAGTCCCATCCAGGGTTGTTCTCGTGATGTTAAATTGGCCCAGTAGAAGTGGGTTTGTATTTGGATGTTGTGATGGTCTGGTGTGCCATCCTAGATTGGTTTCTGACTTTTAATTGGCCCCCCGTGAGAGTGAGTTGTGTGTCAATATTACGATGGACTGGCATCTTGTGTTGGGTTGGCTGCTGACTTTTAAGTAGACATCGTGAACCGCATGCGTGCAAATGTGTGTATATGTGAATGCCGCAATGGGACTGGCATCCCCTCTCAGGTTGATCCTTGCCTTTGAGTTGGTGATCCTGGATGAATGTGATAAGAGATCTTCCTTATGTGATGAAATGCAGTCCTAGTAATCTGATAAAAGTGTGATTTAAACTTCAGGTTAGAGTCCATGATGATACCGACATTCTTTACTTCCGCCTTGACTTTTAATGCAAAGGGAGCTTATTTATGTCTATTTATTTATGTTTTTGCCAACCAGTAGAATTTCAATTTTTTCCTTATTTAGTTTAAGAAAGTGTATACACATTTAGTCGGAAGCACAAGTAAGATATTGGATCAGAGAGGCTGGAGCATCAGGGTCATCAGGTGCCATAGACAAGTAAAGCTGCTTGTCATCTGCATAGCTGTGGTAGCTCGCCTTGTGTTTTGGTATAATCTGGCCTAATGGAGCATGGAGATTGAAAATAACAGTGGGTCCAGAATAGACCCTTGTGGTTCATATTGAGGACAAGCCCAGATTAAGACCCCCTACAGTCCTCTTTGGTGATTTAGGTCCTCAACAGAGTGCCGATCATACTTTTAATAATGCAGCCTGGTATTTCCTATTGTTAATTGTGATCACATCATTGAGCATTGTGTGTGTGTGTTTGTGTGTGTTTTGGCGCTTGGGGGGCGGGAAGTTATTGGTGAAAAAGCCCCTGGGTCCGCACCCAGAATGTCTTTAGATTTTAACAACTACAATCTGGGAAGACCACCCACATCTAATGATGAGTTCAGTGTGTCTGATGAGCACATTGGTGGCGTCTTTAAAAAAAAAAAGCCAGCTGGGACTGCTCAAGGACACAAGTGCAAGGTTTTGGTTATTCAGCTGAGTTCAGGTGAACCATTTTGAGTGAAGGAATTTAATTTGCTGGGGTTCAACAGGATTAACTCTGCATTGGTGTATTATATTACATCTAATCTCATTTATTTTGTGTTTCAAAAATACTGCAAAAGCCTCACAAGCACCTCAGGATTGATTCCTGGTTTTTTAAATACACAGAAATTGAAATCTCAGCCAGCAGTTCATTGATGCTGTAAAGTGTTCTTGGAGACTCCGAGAAACCACTTGAATGAAACCAAATCTTGTTTGCTGATGAGAAGGAGCTGTCAGTTACATTTAAAATGTTGAAAAAACAGATTAAGGCTCTGTGAAATCAGGGGTTATGCGCTATACAGTGCCTTACGGGATTAGTCAAGCTGTCTGCGAGAGACAAGGACTCCGTGGGATTAAAACTGTGACGCCACTGTCGATAAGGGGAGAAACGTTGAAGCCTGGCCAGCAGTTGAGTACTGTAATATGAAATGAGATGCAGGGTGCCACGTGTGGAAATCAAAGTGATACGCCACATGTTGCACCTGCTCAGACGTCTGCAGGGGTCTTTTACATCATAAAAGCAAGTATCGTATCAATCCACTTGATACCATGCAGCTGGGTGACTGAGACAAATGCACTCCAGGACACAAATGGGTCGTCGTTCTGTCACAGAGATTTGTCAACGCAGGCCATTCTGAGACTACGCTGTTGGGCTTGGGGACAGGTGGTGTGGGTGTAGTGGGTGGGCCTCAGAAATGAAAGCAGATGTGCTGATTAGAGAGTCACCTGGAGATGGAGTCCTTCTGGAAAGTGTCCCCTTAGGCGACGGCATTCATGCATACAGTCGCACTTACTTATACTGGAAAAGGGATGGATGGGTGGATGGGTGGATGAATGTCAGCTCACTTCATCCTCTGGTGGCCCCAGGTCCAGGATGTCACCTTAATTACATATAAGATAATCTATACAAGTTACATACTTCAGAGGATGTGCCGTGTCATTCTCACACCTGCTTAAACATGATGATGTAGTGCCTTTCATATCTATCTCTCTATCACATAGCACTTTTCATGTCATATAGTGCCTTTCATTTCTTTCTATAATATAGTGTCATCTATCTATCTATCTATCTATCTATCTATCTATCTATCTATCTATCTATCTATCTATCTATCTATCTATCTATCTATCTATCTATGCCTTTCAGATCTGTCTATACAGTATATTATTATACATTTGTTTTGAATTTGATGCCTATTCTATGTAACATATAGTGCCTTTCATCTATCTTATTATAAGTTAATATATATTATTAATATAATATTATTCTATTTTAACTCTGCTGTCATAAGCATACTGGCAGTCTTGTCAGTGAGAGGGAGCGGGAATTATAATGAAGCTAGGCTGGTAGAAATGCCACCAATCGATGGCACCCTGGAGTCCCCATAGCTCATTGGACTTTTTGCTGCCATTGCTAAAACAAGGACAACAATTTTCCAGGCAAGAGCCTAAGCCCAGGGTCAGCAGAGGTCACTCTACTGTGAGCCAAGACATTGCAGGGCATTCCTGACCCGGTCAATTAAGCCCAGGATGGACTCGGATGGTGTACTCCTTCCCAGTGTGTATTGACAGCGAGTTCTTTGGCTTGCCTTGTGTCTTCTGAAGTCTCAGTTACCCAGTGGGTTGTTTATTTGTACTTTTTTTGTTCCTTTGTTGGTCCCCCCCCTTGCGTGTTGTGAATATTTTTGATGATTTATTTTGTCCTTTGTGTTAGTGTGGGTGGCACGCCGAGGTGCCCAGCAGTTACAGTGTGGCCATATTTTCTGTGTGTGCGTCAGGTATTTTGGGATGGCATTCACCATGAAGAGCACTATAAAGAAACCCAAAAAGAAAACCTAAAAAGCAGTCGGCCGCTGTCCTCACAGTGCAAGTCCTGAACATGTGGAAGTCCAGACTGTCATTCCGGTGCCGTCTGCCCATCTGACTAATGCGGTGAAACGGCAACCACCCCAACACCCCCACCCAGCGGCACATTCAAACATGTTGCTGAGAAGCTTTTGCTCGGTTTGATTTATGATGAATGCGTGACTCACAGAGAATAAGCAGCTGAAGCACCATATGGGGTCTTGGCTGAGCCAAATCGTTTCTTTGAATACCCAAGTGAAGTTTTCCTGCACCATTACACCTCCCGCACATCAAACAATGTGCAGCAGGAAGGGAGACCTTCATCCTGGCCATCTGCTCGTGGCATGTTGAGCCCCGCTGAATCTCACCGAGCCTCCCGTCTTCTCTCGGGCCGTCTCTTAATGCACTGTTATTATCAGACTTTCTTCTTTGGCTTTGCGCTTTAATCCACACCTGATGCAACCTTCTCCTTCATCACCTTATGCTCATCGGGATGGAGGAGCAGAGCGTCAACCCAGCGGCTTGTGTTTCTATTCCGTAGAGCGCCTTTTAATGCCTCATCTGACAACTGAAAAGTGAAAACAGATTTTAGAAATGTTTGCAAAATCTCTCTGGGTCTGTCTGTCTGTCTGTCTGTCTGCTTTTCACTTGTGGGACCGATTTATTTGCATGAATCCGAGATGCCGTGGGCCGAGGAGAGGGGGCAGGGCCTCTGGGTGTACATTACCTCCACTCAGCTAGCGAACGAGAGAATTGATGGCCGTTCCACCTCTGATGTCACTGTCGTTGTCTGCCCTCCTGGACCCGCCCCTTCCTGACTGGAAGCAATATGACCAACAGTTCGGCCATCTTGGAGTCAGTCCTGTTCTGAACTCCAGGGTGTCCCCCTTGTTTGATTTTGCTTCCCATTATACAGGGTCACGAGGATAATATTCCAACCCTTTCACACTGTTGTGTCTCCTTATACAATATTTCTATATATGTGTGTGTTTATATATCTATCTATCTATCTATCTATACTAATAAAAGGCAAAGCCCTCACTGACTGACTCACTGACTGACTGACTGACTCATCACTAATTCTCCAACTTCCCGTGTAGGTAGAAGGCTGAAATTTAGCAGGCACATTCCTTACAGCTTGCTTACAAAAGTTAAGCAGGTTTCATTTCAAAATTCTACATGTAACGGTCATAACAGTCGATAACGGTCGACAACGTCCGCCATGTTGAACTTTCTTATTTATGGCCCCATCTTCACGAAATTTGGTAGGCGGCTTCCCTGCGCTAACCGAAACCGATGTACATACTTATTTCGATTGTATGACGCCGGTGTTGGCCGCCATATTGAACTTTTCAGTGTCACTAATTCTCCAACTTCCCGTGTAGGTTGAAGGCTGAAATTTGGCAGGCTCATTCCTTACAGCTTACTTACAAAAGATAAGCAGGTTTCATTTCGAAATTCAACGTGTAGGTAGAAGGCTGGCCCCATCTTCACGAAATTTGGTAAGTGGCTTCCCTGCGCTCACCAAAACCGATATACGTACTTATTTCGATTGTATGATGCCACTTTCAGCCGCCATATTGAACTTTCCAATGTCACTAATTCTCCAACTTCCCGTGTAGGTAGAAGGCTGAAATTTGGCAGGCTCATTCCTGACAGCTTACTTACAAAAGTTAAGCAGGTTTCATTTCAAAATTCTACATGTAACGGTCATAACAGTCGATAACGGTCGACAACGTCCGCCATGTTGAACTTTCTTATTTATGGCCCCATCTTCACGAAATTTGGTAGGTGGCTTCCCTGCGCTAACCGAAACCAATGTACATACTTATTTCATTGGTATGACGCCACTGTTAGCCGCCATATTGAATTTTCTAACGTCACTAATTCTCCAACTTCCCATGTAGGTAGAAGGCTGAAATTTGGTACTTATTTCGGTGGTATGATGCCACTGTCGGCCGCCATATTGAACTTTTCAACAGTCTTTGTTACTTATGGGCCCATCTTCAAGAAATTTGGTACGCGGGTTCCCAATGCTAACTGAATCCTACTTACGTACATATATACGTCCATAGCCTGCTGCTCGGTCACCGTGTGAGGTGGCGTTGGGTCCCCCATCCCAACACCTCCCACGTTGTTGGCTGCCTGCCTATATAAGGCCGTCCGTCGCTCCAGTCTCTACATTCCCTTCCTTGCTTTGCCACGGGATTCACGTCTCCCCTGCTGATAACTACAGCCTTTTTATTTAATCCACGGCTTCTCCGCTGTTTTATTGTTCATTTATTACGATTATAGTTATTGTGTAGGTATTTTACACTTACTTTACATTGTTCAGGTACCCATTTCCTTTATTATTCCAACCTTACCCTCATTAACATGTCTATCGAGGTGATCACCATCGATCAAAGAACTGTCACTTACCGAGTGGTTTCCATTCCCGCAGATGGCACCTGCCTTTTCCATTCTCTTTGTTACATATTGTACGGCCATATCAGGCTCACTCTTGATATCCATTGTGTCTTATGTATTGAATGACTGGGACAGGTTCAAGGTGTGGACTGATGACGTACAGGAGATAATTAGACTACACAGGAGCACTAGAAGAGTGAAATGCTTAAGCCCTTCACCTATGGATCTGCATGTGAGTTGATGGCTGCCGCTGAATTGTTCGGTTGTTGCTTTCAAGTGTACCGAAATGACCAAATATTTTACACCTTTGGACAACCGGCAATGCCTCTTAAACATCTTAGACTCACAGGTGACGATTTCAGTAGTGGACACTTTGATGTTTATGAATGTTTAAACTCTCAAAAGCTGGATGTGATTTTATCGATGAAACTGGTTGTGTGCTTACAACGCTTGACAGATGCTGAATGTCACTTCAACACAAGTCCTACAAATACTGTCGTCATTGAGACAAACCATGAAACTCAAACCGATTATGACAGCAGCAATCCAAGCTGTGAGATTTGAGACAAGATTACTGTTCACATGGCCGACTGTACGTTACATGCTCAGAGTAAGCTCAGCACACAGCTTGGTCATATTAGAACCGGAGGGCCGAACTCACAATGTGGTATACAAAGAGATCCTTAACAAATAATTATTGGGATATTTTCCTTCAGTTTAAAAAGGTTTAATTTAAGGCAGTACTTCGCCGCTGCGAAGCGCGGGTATTTTGCTAAATATATATATATATATATATATATATATATATATATATATATATATATATAAATCGAATTTCGTTTAAATCAAATGAAGTTTCTCCGATGTTGTCTTTAATTAGTTGTGTTGGCGAATTAAAGGAGTGGATGAATGATAACTACTTGTCTTAAAATACAGATAAAACAGAGATGTTAATTGTTGGAGGGAATGACGCTGATCACAGCAATATTCTGTCATCATTTAACTCAGTTGGAATACCAATTAATTTTACTGAATCAGCCTGCAATCTAGGAGTTATCTTTGATTCTTGCATGTCATTCAAAGCACATATTACAAAGTTGTCCAAAACATGTTTCTTCCATCTTAAATATGTTAGGAAATTAAGGCACTTTCTAAATAAACAGGATTCTGAGAAATTAATTCATGCATTTATCTCTAGTAGGATTGACTACTGCAATGCGGTGTTCACTGGCTGTTCAAACTGTTCTCTATACAGCCTCCAGTTAATCCAAAATGCTGCCGCAAGAATTATTACAAGAACAATAAAATATGAACACATAACTCCAGTTCTTAAATCCTTACACTGGCTCCCGGTTAAGCTTAGGGCAGATTTAAAAATCCTCCTTTTACAATATAAAGCATTAAATGGCCGAGGTCCGGCTTACTTGTCTGAACTTATCATGACTTACAAACCTGAGCGCACATTAAGATCTCAAGATGCCGGTCTGTTTAGGATTCCAAGATTTAATAAAATAACAGTGGGAGGTCGAGCTTTTAGTTACAGGGCCCCTAAACTGTGGAATGGTCTTCCTGCTTCTATAAGAGATGCCCCTTCGGTCCCAACCTTTAAATCCCGGCTGAAGACTCACTACTTCAGTTTAGCATATCCTGACTAGAGCTGCTGATGAACTGTGCAGACTGCATCTCTGTTGTTAGTCATTAGCACAAAACAGAAGTACTATGACAGTTATAATTTGTTACTAACCCTCACCTATTCTGTTTCTGTTCTCGGTACTCAAATGTGGCAATTGGTGCCAGGGCCCATCTGCCAAGTTGTTTGTCTGCCTGAAGTAAAATCATCCCTGATGGAGGATCACAGGAATCATGGGAAAGAGGGGTCCTTTCATCGGATTGGCTGGCTGAGCAACGTTTCAGCCATGGAATGGCCAAATGGGGGAGGCAGCTTGATGGATGAGGTCTCCAGGACTCTAAAAATATCCAAATCTTATTATATGATATCATCTACTGTTAAATTCTGCTCCGTACTTCTAAAATCTTTATTTTTATGCTGTATTAAGGGTTTGTTCTGTGTTGTATCGTAGTGACCCCCTTCTTTTGACACCCACTGCACACCCAACCTACCTGGAAAGGGGTCTCTCTTTGAGCTGCCTTTCCCGAGGTTTCTTCCATTTTTCCCTACAAGGTTTTTGGGAGTTTTCCTTGTCTTCTCAGAGAGTCAAGGCTGGGGGGCTGTCAAGAGGCAGGGCCTGTTAAAGCCCATTGCGGCACTTCCTGTGTGATTTTGGGCTGTACAAAAATAAATTGTATTGTATTGTATTGTGTGTGTGTGTGTGTATATATATATATATATATATATTTATATATATATATATATATATTAGTGGAGGACTGCCGGCTTCCCATGCCAGTCCTCACCCCTAGGCCGCCAGGAGGAGCTCTCCCGACAGCAGGATTGTGCGCCGAGGTCCAGCAGGGCCTTATGGACTCTGTAGGGTTTATACACAGCCCTGCTGGATACCTTGGGGACCACCAGGAGTCGCTGTGGGGGACTTGTGGGCTCTGTTGTGCCTTATGACCGGGAGTACGTCACGGTCACATGACGGGAAGGAATGGCGTGCTCCCGGGGGGAAGTAAAAGACTGATTGCCCTGACCCAGAAGGAATAAGGAACTGTGGACTACTGGGACAGGAACACCTCCGGGTCAGGGGCTATAAAAGGACGGTGCCTCAGTCCAGACACTGAGCTGTGCTGGGTGGGAGAGGAGCAAAGTGTCTGGGCGAGGAGGAGAGGTTATTGTGAGAGTTTGTTAGTAGAAGAATTGGTTTATTATATGAGTAGTGTGGAGGGTGCTTGGTGCACTGGGGACAACAATAAAGAGTCTTGGACTTTTACCTGGTGTCTGGAGTTGTACCTGAGGGTTCAAGGGAGCACTAGCGCCCCCTACTGCCACATATATATATATATATATATATATATATATATATATATATATATATATATATATATATATATATATATATATATATATATATATATATATATATATATATATATATATATATATATATATACACATATATATACATATATACATATATACATATATATACATATACTAGCTGTCCCCTGCGGCTCTACCTGCGTAGTAGTGAAACGGAGCAAACTTTAAAAATCAATAAACATTGCTAGACATAATTCCAAAAATGGTATTTTCGGACTCAGGTAAGTCTAAAATGTCGAGATTCATCAAAATCATGAAATGGAATTTTTTGATGATTACAATACTTTCCATATACTTGGTATATGAGAAAGTAAAAATGGCCTATTGCTTTCATCCATCCATCCATTATCCAACCCGCTATATCCTAATTAAAGGGTCACGGGGGTCTGCTGGAGCCAATCCCAGCCAACACAGGGTGCAAGGCAGGAAACAAACCCCGGGCAGGGTGCCAGCCCACCGCGGGCCTTTTGCTTCCAATACAATATAATAGTTTAAAGTTTGAATGATTTCATTCGCCACTTGTAAACTAAGTAGAAATGATAATCGCCAAACCTATTTTTGGTTGTATTTGCGATCATTTCAGTTGCAGTCTGGTACCCTGGCGGGATCAGGCGCTGGGCCATTCGGAGGTTGCTTCTTGGCCACATGTGGCCCACAGGGCCATCCTTTGAATAGGCCTGTTTTATAGAGGGGTGGCACAGTGGTAGCGCTGCTGCCTTGCAGTAAGGAGACCTGGGTTCGCTTCCTGGGTCCTCCCTGTGTAGAGTTTGCATGTTCTCCCCGTGTCTGTGTGGGTTTCCTCCCACAGTCCAAAGACATGCAGCTTAGGTGCATTGGCAATCCTAAATTGTCCTTAGTGTGTGTTTGAGGTGTAGGTGTGTGTGCCCTGCGGTGGGCTGGCACCCTGCCTGGGATTTGTTCCTGCTTTGCGCCCTGTGTTGGTTGGGATTGGCTCCAGCAGACCCCCGTGACCCTGTGCTAGGATATAGCGGGTTGGACAATGACTGACTGACTGTTTTATAGTGTACTAGCCGTCCCCCGTGGCTCCACCCGCGTAGTAGTGAAACCGGAAAAATCAATAAACAAAAGTGTATCGCTAGCTAAGCAGAGGCAAGGTAATTCACGACACAGACGTAGAGCGACTCCCCACTCCTCACGTCACGCTTCCCCCTCCCCTCAGCCCACAGCCTCTGTCTTGGATTAGCGTGAATATATCGCAGCTGCAAGCAAACTATGATGCTAAGCGTGATGAGAGAAGTCGCAAAATCAACCGGAATGTTCAAGGAAATTCTCGAAAAAAAACGTGATCTGAATCCGTGAAGTAGTTCTCTTGTGAAAAGCAGACAGACATACAGACAGACTCGCTGGATTTTATATATATATATATATATATATATATATATATATATAAAGATGAGGACACAGAAGCATTCAGCTGAGAACATGCTAATCTAATATAATTACTTCCATATCTGGTATATTAGATCATTCTGTCTTAGTTGATGCCTCCATCTGAAGGTCAGGGGCTTGCTAAGGGTCCGTATACTTGAACAGTTTCATCCTACTTAGAGCAGTTAAACAAAAAGCAGTATAATAGACTAAGCAAAACGTTACACACTACAATTTATAAACAGCAGATCTGCCATAAATGTCCAGTTTCACATTTTCTTTTTCAGTTTGTGCCATCAGGAGCCACCATCTATCCCGGGCAGCAATGGGTACCCACCCTGGACTGGTCATGCCCAACCACAAGCACCTCAGCCACCCGAATCTGTGTAGCCTAAACCTTATATTGAAATTTGGATCGGCGAAGCAAAGCGTGCAGCCTGATCCCCCCCATCACTTGTTTATCTCGGGTTACTTCACGTGCTGGCTGGTGTCGGGCATGCGGAGCGGCTCTTAAAGACATCCATTAAAATCTTGTAATTGGAGCCATCTCGTCATTGCCGTCACCTCGGCCCACTGACTGGAGGCCGTCCCTCTGTGTTTGCATCCCATTCTCTGTCTGCTTCACTGAATTCAGATGTCGAATCACTTGGGGACTGAGGTGCAATTAAAGTGTGGCTCGGGGGACGTTTCACCATCGACACCAGCTCAACTTCCACCGTCTGATTATGTTAATGTCTACTGGCAGCCAAACTGGTGAAAAAAGACACGTCTTTGGAGAAGCAATTATATAAAAGGGCAGAGCGGGATCATCCCTCCATCTGTCTGTTGTGAGTTTTCCTCTAACATCCTTTGATTGTATAGGTGCCCTCATTGAGTGTAGGTGTGTGTGTTTGTGGTAGTGCAGTGTTTCTCATCCACTGGTGGTAGGTAACAAGTTCAAATTCTTCATACTGGTAGTGGGCTGCAGTGGACCCCTTAAACAGATGGCACTGCCATGTGATTAATTCGACTTCCAGCTTTGATGTGGACAAATTCACAAAGTCGGAGTTCCACCCACTCCGCTCTGATGATTGTCATTGATTCTACAAGTTGGCTGGGGGGACTTTCATATAACGCAAAGAGACTTGCATGTCACCAAAAAGGTGGGCAAAGATTGTGTCAGTGAATCTGCAGTCTGCTAACACCTCACTCAGGATTGTGCCACACCTTGTGCTCCTTCACTGACTCTCGACCATTAAAGCCTGTTCTGTCCTTGGTAACACAGGTCACTCAAAACTGGGGCCATGAACCGCTCGGAGAGTAAAATACCATCACCCCAGTCCTGGCTCTCGTGTCCCTTTATACGCTAAAGACATGGCATCAGGTGGTGGAGCTCCAAAAGACAGAAGAGAAAAGTGCTTGAATCTGCCTGCCTCTTAAACACGGACATTCTGACTTTATTGGTTACCAGCACATTTAAATTAGAAAATGAGATAATATGTAACATCGAACTTTATATTTTGTTCTCTAATAACACTTTACATATAAGAAGTCTTAGTCTTTTAACCAGGTGTCACCAATGACTCTTAATAACAAACGATTTTGGGACTTTTTATAATACTTAATGCAGATGGGTGTTTCTGGACCATACCATTTATCTGTATGCTGATTGGTGTGATTGAAATGCTTAATAGTCATTACATGTAAATGAAGCCGTCTGATTAAAGGAAGCTCTCTGTTAGAAATCTTCAGTCTGCCATGCTGCATTAAGCAAAGCACATGGGGGCTCCACCTATTGGTGTAAATAAAGGGCGTTCATGTGTAATGATGGCTCAAGACTCTTTTTCATCTACTGAGTATTTTCGAAATAGGCCTGTTGGCTCCATACCCATTTAGCATTCCTATACCGCGGTTTTCCAATGCATACTGTAAGATTGTTGTGGAGCTGGTATGAGTGACCTCACGACCCAGTTGGTACTGCAGCCTTCCAACCAGCATGCATTAAAAAAAAAAAAACAGTATTTTCATTTGAGGGGTACATTAGCTGACCATAATAGGAATATTATGAGTACTGCCACCACATATTTAACACTGATCTCTGTGCCTGCCTGCTGCAGCACTGCATGGCTCATTTCACATGCAGAATTAGGTATATGTGTCCAGCTAGGATCTCAAAACGAGTCTTCTAAAGAAGCCCTCCCCAAGAAAGAAAACACCTGTGACCCTGTCGAATAATTATAATAATGATAGATTTAATGATGTTTAAAAGGTGTTTCTGTCGTCTTCATGGAAGAAAAGAGTGCAAAGCCTCTACACAGAAAGATCAGAAATCAAAAAAGCTGATCGAGTGTCACCTGGAACCGCGACTTCAAACAATGGAACGAGCCTCCGCTTTTTTGCATGGCTAATGTGTTCCCCATGAACTCTATGGTCGCAAAGGTAAACAAATATTATAACAGCACCCCAAACCCCAGACACAACCTCACAGACACAAGTCCCAATTTAAATAAAAGGTTTATTTTCATTTTCACAAAATATCTTCCAGAAAGGCTTCTGTGTCAATCAGAAGTCTCAACTAGTAAGGATTATAAATCCCATCGGCTCCCCCTGGCAGTCCCCACGGGACCCAACAGGGCTGCCTCACGGGAGTACAAGTCCCAGCATACCCTGCGGGTGTTTGTTTGGGGATTTTAGCCCAAATAGGAGGCTGTCATCTAGAGTATTGGAGGAGAAAACAATTAATAGTGGACATCTCCCCAGGTCCGTGCATTGTACTCCAGTCTCTGGTATCTGTCTCTGTATGCTGTCCATTAATTAATATATATATATATATATATATATATATAAATATATATATATATATATATATGTGGCCCCGCCGGGCTGGAGCCCGGCGGGGCGCCAGGAGGACGTGAGGAGGGCTTGTGCCTCCTCCGGACCGCAGGCGTCCGTCCTGGTTTTGTTGGGAGCCACGGGTTGAGGGCATGGAAGCCCTACCCTGTAGGGGCCCGTGGTTACCGCCAGGCGGCGCCCCGATGCCGGTTGATCCCATGCAGTCGCCGGCGGAGCTGGACCCCGGGCGGGACGCTTTGGAGGACGAGAGGAGGGCTTGTGCCTCCTCCACACCGCAGGCGTCCGTCCTGGTTCTGTTGGGGACCACGGGTACAGGGCATGGAAGCCCAGCCCTGTAGGGGCCCGTGGTCACCGCCAGGAGGCGCTCCGATGCCGGTTTATCCGTGACGGTCGCGGCTGGGGCTGGAGCCCGGCGGGACACCTTGGAGGACGTGAGGAGGCGAGTGCCTCCTCCAGACAGAGTGGGCGTCCGTCCTGGTTCAGGGGGCCTCAGGTACAGGGCATGGAAGCCCAGCCCTGCAGGGACCCGTGGCCACCGCCAGGCGGCGCCCCAGTGCCTAATTATCCCGGGAGCCCGACACTTCCGCCACACCAGGAAGTGCCGGGGGGAAGACTTTGTGTGGCACCCGGAGAGCTGCCAGGAAGGCAGCCAGCACTTCCGCCACGCTGGGGCGTGGCCAAAGAACAGATGCCGGAAACACCTGGGGCTCGTCCGGGAGCCTTATTTAAGGGGCCGCCTCCCTCCAGTCAGAGGTGGAAGTCGGGAGGAAGCAGACGGAACTGGAGAGAGAGGACGGGAGGCGGCCAGGAAGGCACAAAAGACTGTGGGCCTGGACTTGGGGAGATCGGTGCGAGAAGGCACTGGGGGTGCACGTGAGGAAAAACTTTGTAAATATTGTATATAATAAATGGTGTGTGGTGAAACAATGATGTCCGTCTGTCTGTGCCGGGGCCAGCCGTCACAGTGGCGTAGTCGGCAGGATGCTCCGCCTGGTGCAAGGCGGGGACCTGTATCAAAAATGTCTGTGAACGGCCCGGCGCAGCAGCGGACCCCACACACTGGCCGCAGGAGCGGCCCGTGCACAGCCCCGCGGGAGCGTTTTACCCCGGAGACCGCCGCCGGACCGCATTATGGCCGAGCTTCCCAGGTGCGGAGGAAGGACCATGGGCATTGCTGGAGTGCAGCGGGCTCCCGCAAGCACGTCGTGGCAGAAGCGCCGGGACGGCAGGCTGCCTATCGAGGCCATGCGGGGCGTTTCCCGGACAGACAGGACCCGGAGGTAAGTTTCCTGCTCGCAGGGAAGGGCCAGCGTCTGTTTTTTCTTTAACAGGCAGGGGCCGCCCGGATCCTTGTCGGTGGCAGGGGCCTGTCGAACGCGGTGCCTCGTTAAGCGCCGCAGCAGCCGGAGAGCTGCTGAAAGGGAGACGCTGCAACCTGAAGAGCCAGCATGTCGCGCACTAGGGAGGAAAGAGCCAAAATGGCGCGGGCGGATGTCCCGCCCGCTGACAGGCACGGGTTGGCTGGTGTGTCTAGTGTGCCCGCCGAGGATTGGATGGAGGCGGGACCTAGGAACGCCAATCTCGTGCCAAAACGAGACCGATTGGGCCAGAGGGAGTGGCCCAGAGGAGGCAGGCGTCGCGTGGAGCCGATCGACAGGTAAGCTCACCGGCGTCTGTCTCTCTCTCCACCAGCGGCTCGGCGGGTGTCGGAGGAGTCCCGTCGGCCCGCCAAGCCGTCCTTAGAGGAGCTGCTACGTGTTCTCGCCGCTCAGTGTGAGCAGCTGGCGGAAAGGCGGTCGCGTCGGGAGAGCGCCGTGAGACGGAGGATCGGCGCGGCGCTGGAACCGAGGCCGGCAGAACACGGCGGGGTGGTGAGTATTACCGTCCCGTAAAGCAAGCGGGAGGTTTGCGAACATGGCTGTGACCGTTACGGACGATCAGCTCAAGTAAGCAACCTCCCGACAGCAGGCGCCGCGGTGCAGACGGCTAGCGGCGAAGAGCTCGAATATGCAGGGGCTGGTAGGATCGGGGCTGCTGAGTGCCCTGGGTCCTAGCGCCCTGCGCCCAAGCCTGCAGCTGTCTCCTGTCGCTCTGCCTGGACGCAGACGGGGCTGGATTTGAGCTTTGCTGTGCTCAGACCCAGACCGTCAGCGTCCAAGAAAAGAAGGAGGAACCGAAGGGTGAATGCGGTTCCTCCGATAGGAAGAAGCGGCGCTGGGTGCGCGTCCGAGAAGGGCCGTCCTCTGTGCGGGCAGAGGAGATCCTGGGCGGCTGGGTGAGCCGCCTGCAGCGTGCCGCGGACAACAGGCGGACGGGCATGGAACCTGCGACGGAGGACTTCAGCAGGCAAGTCAGGGGCTGTCGGAGGGGGGGAGCACTGCGGTGCGGAGACCGGCAGGACACTCGGGTGAGTGTCCTGGCAGTGCTTCTGGCCCTCTTTTCCTTTTCCACAGGCCCGAAGCCCCGGCGAGTGCTGAGGGCGGCGTCGTCAGGGACCTGCCCTCCTGAAGCGGGCGCTCGGGAGGGCTCCACGCCGAGAGGCCAATAGTGTCCCAACTGCGGGGAACAGCGGGGCGGGCGGCGCAGACCACAGGGGCGCGTTTGCGCGGCGGGGTGCCGAGGCGGATGTCCCAGGGTGCCGTGTTGGACCCTGGGGCATAGTAGGACCCTCACCGGGGCGTGCTGCCCTTCGGGTTGTGCCGTTCGGACCCGTGTCCTCGCTAGCGGTGGGGCACTGTGGCCCCGGCGGGCTGGAGCCCGCCGGGACGCCAGGAGGGCGTGAGGAGGGCTTGTGCCTCCTCCGGACCGCGAGGCGTCCGTCCTGGTTTTGTTGGGAGCCACGGGTTGAGGGCATGGAAGCCCTACCCTGTAGGGGCCCGTGGTTACCGCCAGGCGCCCGATGCGGTTGATCCCATGCAGTCGCCGGCGGGCGGGCCAGCCGTCACAATATATATATATATATATATATATATATATATATATATATATATATATATATATATATATATATATATATAGTGCATCCGGACGTCAGCGCTAAAGGCGAAGCCTCTTGTGTTGCGCCACGGCGTGTTGTTCATTTATTTTGACAGTATGTAGATTGGGGTATATATATAACTCCTCAAAAAAATGAAAGGAACACTTTAGTCTTTCTGGTTGTTTGGTCAGAGACATTCACACCAGTGGCCTGCTGGAGGTCATTTTGTAGGGCTCTGGCAGTGCTCATCCTGTTCCTCCTTGCCCAAAGGAGCAGATACTGGTCCTGCTGATGGGTTATGGACCTTCTATGGCCCTCTCCAGCTCTCCTAGAGTAACTGCTTGTCTCCTAGAATCTCCTCCATGCCCTTGAGACTGTGCAGGGAGACACAGCAAACCTTCTGGCAATGACACGTATTGATGTGCCATCCTGGAGAAGTTGGACTACCTGTGCAACCTCTGTAGGGTCCAGGTATCGCCTCATGCTACCAGTAGTGACACTGACTGTAGCCAAATGCAAAACTAATGAAGAAACAGTCAGAAAAGATGAGGAGGGAAAAATGTCAGTGGCCTCCACCTGTTAAACCATTCCTGTTTTGGGGGTCATCTCATTGTTGCCCCTCTAGTGCATCTGTTGTTAATTTCATTAACACCACAGCAGCTGAAACAATTGATTAACAACCCCCTCTGCTACTTAACCGACCAGATTAATATCCCATAAGTTTCATTGACTTTATGCTATACTCTGATTAAAAAGTGTTCCTTTAATTCTTTTGAGCTGTATATATATATATATATATATATATATATATATATATATATATATATATATATATATATATATATATATATATATATATTTATATATATATATATATATATATACTTCATTTGGATCTTGATCTTTGTTTGTCCACGAATGAATTAGAAGAAGAAGCACTAGATGGCAGTAGAGAGACAGCTAAAACATAGGCACTGCATTAAGAATCTCCTCCAGGCATATACTACTGAAGACTGTAATACGCCAGTCACACCTCAAAACACAGACTTTCAAACTAAACAAATTGTTGTGCTTTAAATTAACTAAAGAGATCTTCATTTAGACCTTGATCTTTGTTTGTCCGCTAATTCCACACATGCGTAGACCACCTTCCAGTTTAGTACGTTGTTGTTACTCACGGATGTCAACAATGTGCCGGAATAACGAAAGGGGTGGTGGACAGTGTTACGCTGGTTAGCTCCTGAGGCCTGGTTAGAGAACGAGATTGCTGAAGATAAAAGGTACGTGCCTACGTAACATATGAATGAAAGAAAGACAGTGGGTACAATGAATGACAACGTAACAGCACGTTCCGGAAATTATTATTGTTACGTTGTAGCCGGCGAGCACTGCGTGTCTCACAGTTGTACCGTGGCTTGCTCACATGTCAGTGAAGTGATCTCTATTTATGCTTTAAAGAGCCTGGATACCTATGTGCCCCCCTTTTATAACCATTGCTCCGTGTATATTGCCTTACTCTCTGGATTGCCACAAAGCAACCTGCGAGATTGGAGAAAGGTTGAGAAGACATCGTGAGAGGAAACGATAGCGTCGTGAAAAGCAGAGACGGACTGTGAACGGACAGAAACAGAAATGCTCCTACACCACCACATAATTACTATTCGGACAGTGATTCCGAGTAGGCCATTCCTATCGATTCAATATCCAAGGGTTTTCTTTTTTAATTTTGTTTCCTTTATAAAAAATCATAATGCTGTGCGACGAAGGGCCCAGTTAACGACTGGCAGCCACGTTTAAACAGGGAGCCCTTCACAGACAACTTTAACACACGCAATGTAGTTGGGCGCACATGGCTAGTACATATATACACTGCTCACAAAAATTAAAGGAACACTTTTTTTATTGGGCCTGGCATGGAATCAATTAAACCTGTCTGATAATTTTCTGGTTGGTTAAGCAGCTGAGGTCATTGTTAATCACTTTCAGCTGTATTGGTGTTCATGGACTTAACGACAGGTGCACTAAAGTGGCAACAATTAGAAAACCCTCAAAACAGGACTGGTTTTACATGTGGAGGTCATTTCAAGTTTCTCCCTCTTGATCTTTTTTGGCTGGTTTTCCACTCGTGCTAGTTTTGGCTTGAGTAATCATCTCTACTGGCAGTATGAGGCGATTCCTTAACCCTACAGAAGTTGCACAGGTTGTCCAACTTCTCCAGGATGGCACATCCACACGTGCTGCAGCAAGAAGGTTTAATGTGTCTCCCAGCACAATCTCCAGAACATGGAGGAGATTTCAGGAGACTGGCTGTTATTCTCGGAGAGCTGGACAGGGCCGTAGAAGGTCCTCAACCCATCAGCAGGACCGATACCTGCTCCTTTGTGCAAGGCGGAACAGGCTGAGCACTGCTCGTGCCCTACAGAATGACCTCCAGAGGGCCACTGGTGTGAATGTCTCTACCCAAACAATCAGGAACAGACTTCATGAAGATGGCCTGAGGGCCCGGCGTCCTGTAGTGGGCCCTGTGCTCACTGCCCAGCACCGTGGAGCTCGACTGGCATTTGCTCAAGAACACCAGAATTGGCAAGTCCGCCACTGGCGCCTGTACTTTTACAGACGAGCAGGTTCACCCTGAGCAGCTGTGATAGGCGTGAAAGAGTCTGGAGAAGACAAGGAGAACGATATGCTGCCTGCAACGTCGTTCAACATGACAGGTTTGGTGGTGGGTCAGTGATGGTCTGGGGAGGCATATCCATGGAGGGACGCACAGACATCTACTGCGTAGGAAATGGTGCTCTGACTGCCATAAGGTATCGAGATGAAATCCTTGAACCCATTGTCAGACCCTACGCTGGTGCAGTAGGTCCTGGTTTCCTCCTAATGCACGACAATGCCCGGCCTCATGTGGCAAGAGTATGCAGGCAGTACCTGGAGGATGAAGGAATTGAAACAATTGAATGGCCTTCACGATCCCCTGACTTAAACCCAATAGAACATCTGTGGGACATTATGTTTCGGTCCATTAGGTGCCGCCAGGTTGCTCCTCAGACTGTACAACAGCTCAGGGATGCCCTCATACAGATCTGGGAGGAAATGCCACAAGACACCATCCGTCGTCTCATTAGGAGCATGCCCGACGTTGTCAAGCATGCATACAAGCTCGTGGGGCCACACAAGATACTGAAAAGCATTTTGAGTAGCAGAAATTAAGTTTTTGAAAAAATGGACTAGCCTGCCACATCTTCATTTCACTCTGATTTTAGGGTGTCTACATAATTGAGCCCTCTGTTATTTCCATTAAAAGACTTGGCATCCTTTCGTTCCTAAGACATTGCCCTGTCGTTATTGGTATAGATATCCAACTTCATATTGAGATCTGATGTATCTAATGTGTTTCTTTAAAGTGTTCCTTTAATTTTTGTGAGCAGTGTATATATATAATAATATATAGCAAAATACCCGTGCTTTGCAGCGGAGAGGTAGTGTGTTAAAGAAGTTATGAAAAAGAAAAGGGAACATTTTAAAAATAACGTAACATGATTGTCAATGTAATTTTTTTGTGAGTCTTATGAGTGTTGCTGTCATCAAGGATTTGATTATCATTATTTCTTTCAATCAGGTTCGTATTTGTAGGATGTGTTGTGTTCAAGTTACATTCCGTGTTTGTCAACCGTTGTAAAGATAACAGGTTTCATTCATCGATTCCTTTTTTACTGCATCAATAAACAGCTTGTCTTCCTCTTTATCTGAGACCTGACACACTTCATGCAGGGGTTTTTTTTACACTGTCTTCCTTTACCTGGACATTGACTTTTTCCACCGTGTTGTTTGTTTCCGCAGTAGCTGCACTTATGAATAGGCTTGTATGTGTCACACGCTTCATATTCTTTTGCTGCCTTCTCAATTGTGTAATGCTTTTTTGTTTAGCGCTCTTTGGAGCTCTTGCTTTTTGTCTGCGTACTACGTTCACAGTCAGTTCATGTGAGCCGCTCGTACTGCATGCATTGAAGGTTCTGAGCTGTGCTTGGCTATCTTGTGCGATGTCTACGGCTTTATTTAATGTTAGTTAAGACCCGGCACTTAAAAGTTTCTCTCGCAGTTCCGCTGAGTTTGTGCCAAACACCACCCTGACCATGTCATCTTCGTTTCCATAAGCACAGTCCTTCACCCGCGAATATTTAGCAGCAGCGTGTCTATTGGATTGCTGCCGACAGACGGCCTTATATGGGAAGGCACTCAATTACGTGGAAGGTGTGATGATGAGGGACGCAACTCCGTCTCACACGGCGACGGAGCTGCAGGCTATGGCCGGTATATATGTGCATAAGTAGGTTCCAGTTATGACCATTACGCGTAGAATTTCGAAATGAAACCTGGTTAACTTTTGTAAGTAAGCTGTAAGGAAAGAGCCTGCCAAATTTCAGCCTTCAACCTACACGGGAAGTTGGAGAATTAGTGAGATTTGGAAAATTCAATATGGCGGCCGACAGTGGCGTCATACCACCGAAATAAGTACGTATATCGGTTTTGGTTAGCGCAGGGAAGCCACCTACCAAATTTCGTGAAGATGGGGCCAGCCTTCTACCTACACGGGAAGTTGGAGAATTAGTGATGAGTCAGTCAGTGCGGGCTTTGCCTTTTATTAGTATAGATATACAGTACTGTGTGTATATATATATATATATATATATATATATATATATATATATATATATATATATATATAGTGCATCTGGAAAGTATTCACAGTGCATCACTTTCTCCACATTTACAGCCTTATTCCAAAATGGATTAAATTCATTTTTTTCCTCATAATTCTACACACAACACCCCATAATGACAACATGAAAAAAGTTTATTTGAGGTTTTTGCAAATTTGTTAAAGATGAAAAAAAATGAACTCTGGTCTGATGAGACAAAGATTGAACTCTTTAGTGTAAATTTATATACAGTCATATGAAAAAGTTTGGGACCCCCTCTCAGCCTCCATAATAATTGACTCTCCTTTCAACAATAACGATAACAGTGGCATGTCTTTCATTTCCTAGGAACATCTGAGCACTGCGGTGTTTTCCGAACGAAGATTTTTAGTGAAGCAGTATTTAGTTGTATGAAATTAAATCAAATGTGAAACTGGCTGTGCACAAATGTGGGTCCCCTTGTCATTGTACTGATTTGAATGCCTGTCACTGCTCAGTGCTGATTACTTGGTTGGATGAGCTTGTCAAGCCTTGAACTTCATAGACAGGAGTGTCCAATCATGAGTGGTCAAAGGTATTTAAGGTGGTCAATTACAAGTTGTGGTTCCTTCCCTTTGACTCTCCTCTGAAGAGCGACAGACAGCATGGGATCCTCAAAGCAACTCTCCAAAGATCTGAAAACAAAGATTGTCGAGTCTCCTGGTTTAGGGGAAGGCTACACAAAGTTATCTCAGAGGTTTAAACTGTCAGTTTCAACTGTAAGGAATGGAGTCAGGAAATGGAAGGCCACAGGCACAGTTGCTGTTAAACCAACCCAGCAGGTCTGGCAGGCCAAGAAAAATACAGAAGCGGCATATGAGCAGGATTGTGAGAAGTACAATGTTCTGGAATGGCCGTCACAGTCCCCTGACTTGAATATCATCAAAAACTATGGGATGATTTGAAGCTGGCTGTCCATGTCCATTTAATAGTTTATTCCTGTGAAAGAATGTTTACTCGATCGAAAATAAACGCCACAACATTATCGATATTAAAAATCATGACTTTCTTGATATTTTAGTTTATGATTTAAAAAAGGAATCTGAATCTGAAAATCTAACAACATCACATTAAAGTTCGATAAATTCTGAAAAGAATGATACCAAACATATATATGTAGGTTTTAAAATAAGCCCGATTTAAAGCGTGACAAAAAAGTCACATTAAATTGTTGCATAAAATCGTTGCACTTTTAGGCTTAGGTTTTATATATATGTATGTATATATGTATATGTATATACCGAATGCATATATATATATATATATATATATATATATATATATATATATATATATATATATATATATATACTATAGTATATAGTATAAACAAATATATATATATATATATAATGAATATAATTATAGTGGGGGATGTAACACCGGAACTGGCATCCCAGTCTGAGCTGAAGACAGATCCTTACCCAGCTGGGAGGCCAGTATGACAAAAGATTAAATTATTGTGGTTATTGTCTTCCCCAGAACACTAGGTGGCAGCGTCCCCAGGGTATGGTGTGTCTACAGATAACCAGAGGGAATGCTGGGAGCTACTGTATAGTCCCTGGGAACAGCACAGTTGGATTCCATGGGTGCCACCAGGAGGTGCTGAGGGGATTAATGAGTGCTACTCTGCCTCACCCTGAAGTTTTCCACACTGGAAGTACCCCCAGGTTTTGTATAAAAGGAGCAGCCAGTTTCAGAGTCAGGTGGAGGTGGATGAAGCTTACATGGATGATTGGAGGAGAGACAGAAGAGACTCTGTGTGTTTGTGTTCTTTGAGACCTGTGTGTAGGATATTCACAGGATTACGTCTTTAATTGACACTGGAACATGTGTCCGTGCCATTGTGTCGCAGTTTGGGGTGCTGCAGTACCCCCTGGTGGTCACAATATTAATTTAAGTATTGGTGGCTGTTGGCCATTTGTAATGCTTTGCCTGTGGTGTTTGTTCCGTCTGTGTCTTTTGTTGTTTAAGGCACGTTGGCACAGTGGTAGCGCAGATCCCATTTTTACCCACAATAACTGGTCCATCGTAATTGGCACATGCATTGCTAGCTCTAAGGGACACTTAAAACACCATTGCACCATTATAAGCCGCTCAAAACCAGTTCAGTTTCTCCCTCCACCACTGCATTTTCCGGAGTTAAGTGGAGTTTGCAGACATTTCTGAGATTTCGCCGAACTTGTGGCGAAGTGAACTCCACTGGGTTCGCTCCTCACTACTGCTGGATTTTAAGTTGGACCCACAGCCACCTTCATTTTAAGGCTGTTTCTCCTGTCACCGTGCGTCTGGTTCTGTCGGGATGATCTCTGGCTGCCGTGACCCCGAGCGAGCCCTGTGCAGGTTTAATGATGGATGAATGAATGAATGGGGGTGTACAGTGCAGTGATCTCGGCAGCTGCTTTATTAAATCACCTTATGATGGTATTGATGGTGAAAGGCACTATAAAACAAAAATTGAATCGTCGTGTGCAAATGTAATGCAAGGGGTTCAATGTCATCCGTACCTTCATGTTTATTATTTGTCATAAATTTGTCGTATCAAGCGTCGGCCTCTCTGCCCAGGACTGAATTTCATTTTCTTCTCCTTGGGCTGATTTATGCTCAGCTGTTTGTCTTAAGGGAGGTCCTTCAAGGGGGCCGCGCCGGGAGAAGTGGGGGGCACACGATTCGACAAGAGACTAGCAAAGTGCAACTGGACCGTTGAGCTTTGGTCTGTAAAGAGCCAGCCTGTGAAACACAGAGTATGCTGGTAATAAGATGGCTGATTTCAACATAAGGACTGATGAAGGAACATCTGCTTCAACTTTTGAGAGCAGTCAGCCAAGCCTGATTTGGAGAAGAAGAAGCTGAGCTGCGCGCTCAGTGAGTGGATTAGGCCCTGAAAAGATCATTTAGAAAAGCGAAAGCTGATGGCTGCTTGTTCTCAATGGGTAATTGCCATAGAAGAGGCTTTTAGATTTGTGTTAATTTGTGCGCTGTCTCTAGTTTAATTAAGACCAAGCGTAAACGCTGCAAATTATACACAATTACACATTGCGGACAACTTTGTCATCATTCATAATCTGCATGTTGATATTATAACCGTTTAGCCATGAAAACACAGTCTGTCCGGCAGCTCCAAAACAACTCGGAGGAAATACAACGGCAGGAGGATTCCATTTTCTGTTGCACCATCACAGACGTTTGCAGGGATAAAACGCATTACATAGAAATGGTAGAGGTGCGCCATCTGTTGGAATGGTCTGTCGTATCAACAGCATATGCTGATTCACAATAGATCAAAGCTCAGTGCCCAGTTGCCCTTTCGCTTGTCTCAGGTTGAAATGTTGCATCCCCCTTTGGCTGGCACGGCCCCCCTGGTGAACCTCCATTAAGACGAACAGCCGAGCAGAAATCAGCCCAGCAGAAAGGGTAAGGAGAAGAAGGCCACCACAGCCTGACCCGATTGATGTAACAAATACATGACAAATAATAAACGAGTAAAGTACAGATGACTTTGAACTCCCTGCATTACATCAGAAGAAGACAATTCAGTCGTTATGTTTTATAGTGCCTTTCACGCTAGATTCCATCATATGGTGAGTTTTTGATAACATGAAGTGTAATCTGATGGGGAAAAAAGCTCAATTGTGGTCTCCTCAGACCACAGAACCTTCTTCCAGCTCACTTCAGAGTCTGGCAAACTCTACAACAACAAAAACAAGAACACTGATTTCTACAACACACTTTCCTACAAACACGGGGGCTCAAAGTGCTTTAGAAGATGCAAGAAAAAAAATTAGAAATAGATGAGAATAATCTAATAAATGGACGAACGACTGTGTCTTTCCAGTTGTAATACCTCCGTCTGTCCAACAGATGGCGCATTACAAACATTAACACTGCTTTTACAAATTTCATACGAAATTGCTTAAAACGGAGACATATGTATTGCAGCTGTTATTCCAACAGATGGTGCATTACAGACATTAACACTACTTTCACGAATCTCATTCTAAATGGTATGTAACAGATACATATGCATTGCATTTTCCATTCCAACAGATGGTGCAACAAAAACATTACCACTGCTTTTATGAATCCCAAACCAAATGGCATATACATCACAAACATTTTATAGCGGCAAATGCACCTTCTCTTGGAATGACAGCTGCAATACATATGTCCCTGGTTTAAGCAATTGTGTATGGAATTTGTAAAATCAGCGTTTAATGTTTGTAATGCGCCATCTGTTGAAATGACAAATGTGACACAGTATATGACTTAAGCTTCTGAGGCCAGACCAAGCGCCAAATCTTCTAGTGTGATCTTTCATAATATTACATACAGGTCCCAGGTAGGGCCAGGGTTCAATGTAAATTGTAGAAAGGTATTATTCAGTAGTGCCTCCTAGTGGTGGCCGCTAAGCATGACAAACCCGTGCCCACTTTAAAGAAATTGGTTCCATTCTCCTTGCCATTTTTCATAATGGCTAGGCCAGCCCATAATAACGCCCCATTTACATGGGCACAACAGAGATGGAAGTCCTCAGGGTCTCTTGGGGTCTTATGGTTACTCCTTTATCATGTTTAGCATGGACGCTCACCCACTCCTGTGCTAATTTTGTGATTTATTTTGATTTAGAGGAATAAGACTAAGCTTCTCATCTCATGCAAGGACAACAGAATGAAGATGAAGTGATCTCACCCCACCGTAACTGGAATGGATTTGGACCCCGTCTGACACAGCTCAGCACCCACCTGGACTTGGACCCACATCTTCATGTCTTCCAGTGCCAAGTATTTTATTTTCTTCTCTTTCTTTATGTTTTCCTAAATATTTGAAGTTTTTTTTTTTTTCTGACCCACTTAATGCCAGCTGGGATGCCAGGGGAGAATGAAACTATGTTAAAACTGAAGTGGTGGTGGTGGGGTTTGGGGAGGGGGAGGGTGGAGTGTAAACTTACCACAACTTACTTTTATTTGTTGCAACACTTGATTAATGACTCGATGGCTCTTCTGGGGAACAACAGCAAAGAAAGTTTTGTTTAGAAAATTAGGCCAACGTCGGTGAAATCGGAGAAATCAGAAGGAAGGCCGGCGCGGGCAGCAAAACGCTTGTTAAAACTTTGCAAACTCCGAGCCGCGACTACGGAGAATCTTAATAAGGTCTGCAATTTGCACACCTGGGTCAAGCATCGCGGTTGCTAAGCAACTGTCCCAGCTGTGATCCTACGGCTTGCATGAAAGCGTGTAGAACCGCCGTAATGAGTCCAAAAACACGCGTTGGGCGTCTCGTTAAGGAAATTCTCTCGCTTGACAAGGACTGTAATGAGTCTCGGGCTGCTGCTGCTGCTGCTGCTGTCACCACCGCCTCGCTCGGGAACGTATCCCGCTCTCAGAATATTACTGCAGGCCAGCAGGTCACTTCAGAAAGATGGACATTTAGTATGGTGACATCATTGAGCCGGATTACAGATGCCCGGGGTCACAACTCACGATCACCATTCGCTCATTTGAGTGTGACCTCGTGAAGCAAAAAGGTGTGAAGGGACACAGCTGAACTTATTAACATCTCATCGAGGTCTTGGGCATAAACTGTAAAATGTCAGAATAGAGCCGGCCAAACCCTCTCTCTCTCTCTCGCTCTTTATTATTCTATTATTTCCCAATGCATGCATTACAAGAACTGTTAGGATGTAACAGACAAACACAAACTGCTGTAATGGATTTGAAAAGTTAGACCTCCTCACTTTCTGCACTGTTCATTTTTTTTTTTATTATTAATTTTATTACAATCCATACAAAGCAATCAAGTTTTTACAAAAAGAAGAATTGAGTTAAGAACAGATCGATCTCCACCCCTGAGAGAAGAGAGCAAGCCAAACGGCGTAAAATTTAAGGCTTGTAAACATACCTAAATTAATAAATTCTCTGTGCTTTATAAACTTATTTTAAAATATTACTGATTAGATCCTTCCATGTTTTGAAAAAAGTCTGTACGGATCCACTAACTGAGTATTTGATTTTTTCCAATTTCAAATAATATAACACATCAGTTTCCCACTGACTTAAAAGAGGAGAGTTTGGGTTCTTCCAGTTTATCAGAATGAGTCTGCGTGCCAACAGTGTAGTGAATGCCATCACAATTTGTTTGTCCTTCTCCACTTTAAGCCCCTCTGGAAGACCACCAAACACAGCTGTTAATGGCTGTCTGAGAGGTAATTAAAAATGTTTGTCCAGAATAATGTTAATTTGGTGCAGGCCCAGAACATGTGACCCAGTGAGGCTGGGGCTTGGTTGCAACGTTTGCAGGTTGGATCTCGCCCTGGAGAGTTTTAGTCGAGACAGATGTGCTCGATATATAATTTTGAGATGTATAATTGTATGCTTTGCGCATATGGAGCTCGAGTGAATTCTCTGCATTGCTACTGTTCATTTTAGATGGATAGATTGGCCACTTTTACTCCTCAATCCTCACTCAAAAACCAACAATGACAAAGTGAAAATGTGTTTACAGCAAGATTTACAAATTGATTCAGAAGCAAAAAACTCCAATCTCTTCACTTATACAAGCATTCAACACTTTGTTGAAGTCCCTTTGGTAGCAATTCCAGGTTCAAGTCTGCTTCTCTACAAGCCTGCTGCTCCTGGATTTGGGCAGTTTATCCCATTCTTTCCTCTCCGAGCTCCCTTAGCTTGGATGGTGTGATGGATGGCCGGCCATTTATCCTGGCCAATACCCCCAAGCCGCCAGGTGGAGCCCTCCTTGCAGCGTGGAGGTCCCCAGAAGACCAGCAGGGCATCATGGACATTGGAGTTTTTATGCAAAGCCCTGCTGGATGCCGTGGGGGCCACAGGAGGGAGCTGCAGGGAGGACCGAGGGCTTCTTCGTGCCCTGTGACCCAGAGGTTCGTCACAGGAAGAGCGACGGACTTCCGGGTTGAAGAAAGGGACTATTTACCCTGACCTGGAAGGAATAAGGACTTGTGGACTATTGAGCAGAAACACTTCCGGGTCAGGAGGTATAAAAGGACTATGGAAACTCACAGACAATGAGCTGAGCTGGGTGGAAGGGTGGCAACGTGTCTGGGAGCTGGAGGATTGTTTATTATTGAGTATTTGTGAGTTTAATGAGAATTGTGGTGGAGAGTGTGCTTTGTGCACTGTGGCAAGAAAATAAAGTCAATTTGAGGACTTTTACCTGGTGTCTGGAGTCGTGGACAGGGGTTCAAGGGAGCGAGGGCGCCCCCTATCGTTCACTATGGTAAGAGTTTGGAAAGAGCATTCAGAATGTGTTCAGAGCCCTTCACTTTCTGCACGCGCCATTGTGCTGTCGATGTCAGCTTAAATAGATACACTTGCCATTGCTGCTCACCAATTTACACGTAACAACTGATAGATAGGTAGATATGAAAGGTACTATATAATACATAGATATATATATATATATATATATACAGTATATATGAAAAGCACTATATAATAAATAGGTAGATAGACATGAAAGGCACAATAGATAGATGATAGATGTGAAAGGCACTATATGATAGATAGATAGATAGGCACTATATTAGAGATAGATATAGAGATATGAAAAGTACTATATAATACATATATATCTATGTATGAAAGGCACTATATAATAGATAGATAGATAGACAGATTCTGAGTATTCAGCATATCAATAATGTTATATTACAGCTGTTATTTGTTCCCTGGCTCATCCGTGTTTTCCTTTTTTGTTGTTTGTGGTTTATGAATTATTCATTTTCAAGTTTTTTTTTTATCCTTATTATTTTATGTAACATTTGTTAAAATTACGTTTATTAATCATTTATGTTTTCTTATGTAGGTGGTAGCACAATGCCTTCAGTACATTTTTCTCGCATGTTTCTTTAACCTTCCTGCCTTATTTCTGAATATAAAGAATGTGATGATTCCGTTATTTTTGTTTTGTATTTGCATTATGGCGTGATCTAAATTAATGATTATCAATTTGTTTTTATAACCATGTTTTGAAGAGTAGATCAACGCATAATGAGCTGTGTTATGTCTACTTTGTGCGTGACACACACACACACACTCCCTTGCACTCATCCCTGCCTGATTCACCAGTGTTGGTGTGCCCTCTGATTGAATGGCACCCTGTCCAGGGCCAGAGGTCCACTTCAATGGTGAGAGCACACTTACTCGTGCACACTCCCCCCTACACTCAATTCAACTCATACCTGACTGATAATTAAAGGTTGATGTCAGGGATAAATGTACCATCTGATAGACTGGCACCCTGTTTTGGGCCAGCTATCCACTTTGGTCATATACAGTAGTTCACTCACTCACTCCGTTTCCCTTGAACTCATACAGTACATGACAGATAATTAATTAAAAGGTTGGTGTCAGGGTAAATGTGCCCTCTCATCAACTGGCGCACTGTTTTGTGCCAGCCATCCACCATCATGAGAATGCGCTCACACAAAGACACAAACACGCACGTCCACACTTCCAGGTATTTACAGCGGACTGATAATTAATTAGCCAGTGTTGGTGTGCCCCCTGATCGACTGGCCGGATCTCCACTTTGGGGGTGACGGCGGGCTCACTCACTCACGCACGCACACATTTCCGCACTCCCCCCTTGCACTCATACCTGACTCATAATTAATTACCCAGCGTTGGCATACGTGCTCCCTGCCCTGTGCCCTGCATTGCCAGGATCGACTCCGTCGCCCTGCAGCCCAGAACCGGATGGGCCAAATAAACCGACAGGCTTTGTAACGTGTCACGTGACGGTGCCCGGTTGTAAAAGCAGCGTGTCAATTTAAACATTCGTTTATTTCAATTTTACTTCCACGCAGTGGCTGGAGCAGGTGATCAGAATGGTGGCGCCCCCCAGCCCCCCTTTGTTTCGGCCTCTTCCTCCTCCCCTGCACGCTGTATATGTGATGTGGAAGGCGCAATGCCGATATTACAATTTCATCATTGGAGGTCCGAAAGCCCGCTGAATTACTGAAGCCGTCTCGTGGAGTGTAGGGTGGGGGTGCGATGGGAGACTCGGAGGGGGTTGCCCACCATAGAAGTGCGAAAATACGTAATGGGGCAGACCGCGTGGCGTTGCCACAACGCGTACGTTAAGTGCCGGCCCTCCTATGGCCGCCGCCGCCGCTCCTGCGAGTCCCATTCAGGCGTGTTGACTGTGTCACGTGACGATGTCCACTATGGAAGGTGCTATATAAAGCTTGGCGTTTGTTTGGTTTCTGTTTCTTTCCTCATTTGCTTTTTGGGGCATCCATTGATGTTCGATGTCAACGGTGGCAAAAAAAAAAAAGTTGATGGAAACAGTCAAACATCTGCCAGCTAGCTGTTCCACAGAAATGCCCCAACCTGCACGCTGACATAATTCCCAATTTAAGAGCCAAGTGGCATTTCTAATGCCAGGGAGAGTCGTCAACAAAGCATCAGGAGTGCTGGCAGGGGAGACGGGCTGATTGAGATTTAATTCTGCAATTTTTCATTTGACAACGCGGAGCTTCTATAATGCAGACGACATCACCCACTGCCAACCGCGTGCCCGCAGAGTGAATGTTCACATTTGACTTGAATTTCGAGACTGATTTTAAAGTACGCAGACTTCTTCATTAGTGCAATAAACCAAACCTGTAATTAAATCATCCGACAAAAGACATTTTCTTTGCATTGTTGTGGCGCTCTCAACATAGACAAGTAGTGCATGCAAATCTAATTGAAGGCTCTAATTTTTCGTGGATGGCGTTACTTACTGCACACAAATGATGCGTTCGTCTGGCTCTTTGTTTGCCGTTTAGAAGTCGAGCCTGCCACCGAGCTTCAGAATCCGGCGCGGGGTGGGGAGAAGTGTGATTTGATTGTCTTCTAATTAAACTGATGGATTGTCTCATTTTATCTCCATGGTATTTTTGATTAATCTTTTTCTTAATCACATTTGCGGTCGCTGGTGTCGTATGATGTATGCACAGAAGATCCAACTTTTTGTTTTTGTGTGGTGAGGAAGGCTTTGCACAAACTGCTGGCAGGATGGCGGCCGTTGCCAGTCTTAAGGACACAGACAGCGTCGTCAGGAGGAGAATTTCTATCGGGTTATCAATGCCGCCGCACCTGAACTGTCACTCGGCTCAGCCACCAGAAACCGCGGCGGAATGAGAACTTGGGGGTGGCGGGTTGGGGGAGAGATATGAGCGCTCAGGCATCAGTAATACACCTCGTATCAACGCGTATGTTAAAAGTACTGCAAGTCATACCTTCATGACAAGTAATTTTTAATTTTTTTTTAAGTTTTTTACTTAAACTTTTGTATCTTTGCAGAAGCAACTTCGGTAAAAAGAGGAAGTGCCTAAGACAGACAAGCAAAAAAAATATCGAGGAATAGACAGACAGAAAGATAAGAGAAACACTATATGATAAGATAGATATGAGAGAGAGGTAGATATGAAAGATGCCATGTGATAGATAGATATAAAAGGCACTATATGATAGATAGATGCTGTAGATATGGGTGGCACGGTGGCGCTGCTGCCTCACAGTTGGGAGACCCAGGTTCGCTTCCCGGGTCCTCCCTGCGTGGAGTTTGCATGTTCTCCCCGTGTCTGCGTGGGTTTCCTCCCACAGTCCAAAGACATGCAGGTTAGGTGGATTGGCGACTCTAAATTGGCCCTAGTGTGTGTTTGGTGTTTGTGTGTGTCCTGCGGTGGATTGGCACCCTGCCTGGGATTGGTTCCTGCCTTGTGCCCTGTGTTGGCTGGGATTGGCTCCAGCAGACCCCCGTGACCCTGTGTTCGGGGTTGGAAAATGGATGGATGGATACTGTAGATATGAAAGGAACTAAATAAGATAGATACAAAAGGCAGTAGCTAATAGAAAGACAGATATGAAAGGCAATATATAATAGATAGATATGAAAGGAAGTAAATAATAGGTAGTGTCATGGATGGTCGGGGCCTGTACCTGGCCGGGACTCCTCTGCCTTGGAAGGACCCAGGGAGCAAGTGAGGACAGTGTATCACCTCACCCAGAACGCTAGATGGCAAACCCCCGGTTGGCATCGCTACCTCGGACTCCCACAGCGTTTCATGGGAATTGGAGTGTGTTACAGCCCTGCTGGGATCTGGGGGTGCCGCTAGGATGTGCTGCAGCTGTCCATGAGCCTGTGTGGGCGGTTCTTCTGCCACAACCGGAAGTGCTGCCGGAAGTGGATCAATGAGCACCTGGAGCACTTCAGGATGACCTATATAAAGGACTAGCAGACACTACTTTGGAAACCAGAGTCGGGAGAGGAGTGGAGGAGACAAAGAAAAGAGAGATTTGATTTGTGTTTATTTGAGTTTGTGCTTAGTGTGCTACTGTGTTGTGTCTGTGGGTACGGGGAAGACATAGCCCACAGACGAAGAAAATAAAAGTTTATTTCTTTTATAAGTGTGCCTCCCGTGTCTGTCTGTGTCAGGTCTGCGCCCATATAGCACCTTTTGTTACAGTAGGTAGGAATACAGATAGATAGATACGAAAGGCAGCATATAATAGAAAGACAGATATGAAAGGCACTATATAATAGATAGAAATGAAAGAAACTATATAATAGGTAGGTAGACATGAAAGGCACTATATAATAGATAGATATGAAAGAAACTATATAATAGGTAGGTAGATATGAAAGGATGTATAACAGATAGATAATACAATATTATACAATTCAATTTATTTTTGTGTAGCCCAAAATCACACAAGGCATACCGCAATGGGCTTAAACAGGCCATAACTTTTGACTGCGCCCCAAGCCTTGACTCTGTAAGAAGACAAGGAAAAACAAAACCCTTGTAGGGGGAAAAAAAATGGAAAAAACCTTGGGAAAGGCAGTTCAGAGAGAGACCCCCTTTCCAGGTAGGTTTTGTGTGCAGTGGGTGTAAAATTAAGGCGGTCAATACAACACAATACACATAACAGAACACAAGTAATCCTCAATACAATATAATAGTGCAATAGAAATATTACAAGTACAGAGCAAAATTTTACAGTAGATGATATCCCATAGTAGGATTTGGATTTTTCCAGAGTCCTGGAGACTTCGGCCATCAAGCTGCCTCCCCCTATTGGCCATTCCACAGCTGAGTCAGTGCTGGGCCAGCCAATCTGATGAAAGGACCCCTCTCTCCCATGATTCCTGCGATCCTCCATCAGATATGACTTTACCTTTGGCAGGCAGAACAACTTGACAGGTGGGCCGTGGCACCAAGTGCCACATTTGAGTACCAAGAAGAGAAACAGAATAGGTGAGGGTTAATATCCAATTATAACTATATATCATATTACTTATGGTTTAGTGCTAATGACTAACAACAGAGATTCAGTCTGTACAGTTAATCAGCAGAAGCAGATAAGAGAGAATAGATAGACAGATAGTAATATATCATGAGAGGCACTATATGATTGATAGTGTTTTTCTATCATGGGATGTAAAGATAGTGATATATGATTAGAGAGGCACTGTATAATAGATTAATCCATTGCTTGTCTATGTGCTTCGGCATCTTGCCTTCTCATTCTTTCTTGTTTTTTGTCACTTTCTGTGATGTACTTGATGCTCAGCCGATGTTGCTGCTCTTGTTTCTCTTTCTGCCATGATGGTGGTTATCACTCGGTTTCACACTCACTTTGTTGTAAACACACAACCACAGGTCCCGGCCACCAATATTTTGAACTTTCAGAATGTGTCAGGTCATATGCTAGTGATTAGGACCAAGATCAAGATCAAGAATTAGTGTGCAAATAATTGTGTGACAAACAGACATTTTATACATTATATATCCATCCATTTTCTAACCCGCTGAATCCGAACACAGGGTCACGGGGGTTTGCTGGAGCCAATCCCAGCCAACACAGGGCACAAGGCAGGAACCAATCCTGGGCAGGGTGCCAACCCACCGCAGGACACACACAAACACACTAAGCACACACTAGGGCCAATTTTTAGAATCGCCAATCCACCTAACCTGCATGTCTTTGGATTGTGGGAGGAAACCGGAGCGCCAGGAGGAAACCCACGCAGACACGGGGAGAACATGCAAACTCCATGCACGGAGAACCTGGAAAGCGAACCCGGGTCTCCTAACTGCGAGGCAGCAGCGCTGCCACTGCGCCACCGTGCCGCCCTACATTATATATATATATATATCATGAACTGGGACCCTGACACAGGCAGACGGGCAACATAGTTCCACCACACACCATTTATTTACAATAATATTTACAAATTGTGCTCACGTGCACCCCCAGTGCCTCTCGCACCGTTCCCCCAAATGTCCAGGCCACACAAGTCCTATGCCTTTCTCCTGGCCGCCTCCCGTCCTCTCTTCAGCTCTGTCCTGTTCCACCCGACATCCACTGCTGACTGGAGGGAGACGGCCCCTTATATGGGAACCCGGAGGGGCTCCAACTGCTTCCTGGCAATCAGTCATAGCCACACCCCAGTGTGGCGGAAGTGCTGGCTGCGCCCCCAGAAGCCGTCCAGGTGTCCCCTGTCGTCTTCCCCAGCACTTCCTGGTGTGGCGGAAGTGCTGGGCTCCAGGGATATGCAGGCACTGGGGCGCCGCCTGGTGGTGGCCACGGGTCCCTACAGGGCTGGGCTTCCAAGCCCTTTACCCGCGGCCCCCTACATAACCAGAACGGACGCCCCCTCACAGTCTGGAGGAGGCACAAGCCCTCCTCTGGTCCTCCTGGGCGTATATATATACTGTATATATAATATAGTGATAAAGAGACCAAAGAGACAGATTAAGGGTTGGGGAACTGTCCCCATATACTGTCGATGAACCAGAATAATTGTAACTTCTTTACAGATTGTAAGAACACTCATACACATTCGGGTGAAAACAATGAAAAGATGGCTGATTTTTATGGTGGATGGACTGGAAATTGGAGTAGAAGTGAAGTGGTGGATGGGAAGGGATGGAGATGATGTCATCAGTGGGCGACCGGGTAGAAGTGTTACCTAGGGATAGCCAGAATGCAGAAGGTCTTCCTTGTTTGTATTCGTTTTTTTAATTGGGTTTCGTCTGCTCTTTGGTCTTTCTAATAAATAAAGGAGAGAAGTATTAGTACACTACCTTATATCCCCGTCCGGTGAGTTTTCGCACTACATTTGGCTGCCCACTTATCGCACATGTGTGACAATATATACATATATATACAGACTACATGTGCTACCTCTTTAAGCCGTGTTGAAATCTAAGTAATCAACATGGACCTCAGCATTGCACCATCTATTAAAATGTGTTGTGTAATATGTATAAGAATAAAATGCACTGTATTTGTCAGTCCTCCAGATGGTGCCCCACATGTGATGCTCCACCTGTTGGAATGATAAATTCAATGCATATGTCTCTGCTCTATGCCATTTAGTATAGGATTTGTAAAAGCTGTGCTAATGACTGTTTTGCACCATCTGTTGGAAAGGCAGAGACATAGCAATCAGACGGACACACAGTTCTCCTTTTACTAGCTGTTCTACCCATCTAAGATTAGTTGAAATCTAAGTAATCAATGTAGATCTCAGGGTTAATATTTGCTGTGCATCATCTGTTGGGATGTGCTTTGTAATGAATGTGGCAATAAAATGCATTGCTTTTGTCAGTCCAGCACATGACACATCACAAACTTTTGTAGTAATAAAATGCATTATTGCAAATGTTTGTGATGCCCCATCTGTTGGAATGATAAATGAAATGCATATGTTTCTGTTATATGCCATTTGGTATGAGAAGTGCCTATATAGAGCTATATAAATAAAATGTATTATTATTATTATTATTAATAGTAGCAGTAGTAAAAGCAGTGTTTATATTTGTGATTCATCATCTGTTGGAATGACAAATGCAATAGACTTTATTACTGCAAATGATTGTGAGGCACCATCTGTTAGAATGACAGATGCAAAGCATATATCTCTGTTATATGCCATTTAATATGGGGTTTGTAAAAACAGTGTTAATATTAGTGATGCTCTATTTGTTGGAATGAAAAGTGTAATATATTTTATTACTACAAATGTTTGTGATGCCCCATCTGTTGGAATGACAAACGTGATGCATACGTCTCTGTTGTATGCTATTTGGTATGGGATTCATAAAATCAGTGTTTGTATTTGTGATGCACCATCTGTTGCAGTGAGAAATGCAATATATTTTATTACTACAAATATTTGTGATGTGCTGTCTGTTGGAATGACAAATACAATGCATGTCTCTGTTATATGCCACTTGGTATGGGATTGGTAAAAGTAGCAGTAAAATGTGTAATATGCCATCTGTTGGAATGGAATTGCGATGCATGTGTCTCTGTTATGGGCTATTTGGTATGGGATTCATAAAAGTAATGTTGATAACAAATAGATGCACACACAGACACTTATACGTTTATTAAGGTGGATAGTGTTGCGTGAAAACATAAAAAGCAAAATTGTAAATAATACCAACTATTATGATTTTTTTTTTTTTTTTCCTGGGAAAACAGTGACAGATTCTGATTCCTTGAAGTTAAAAGTGTAATAGGAAACCAAGAGTGAGATACAGAAAAAATGATTATAGTATGAACAAATTTAAAAAGAAGACAGAATCCCAACACCCAGGAGAAGAAAGATCTAGAGTGGGAGCATCAAGGAAAGAGTCAGAGAGATGGAGAACCTGAAGGAAGTAATGGAGGCAGTTCCAAAACATATGGAGGAAAGTACCAGAAGCATTTAGAGAAGATTACCTGTGCAATTTAGTGCTCTTCTTATCTCCAGATCCATTTGGTAAAAATGTTCGCTCTTTTCCTACTGAGCTGAAGAGGCTCATTTGCAAGTACCTGGGTTCTTTTCTCGTCTTTGAACATTATTCTGAATCATTAAATGAGCTTCTTCTGTCAGCTTTGCTTTGTAATGTGGGAAGCGACACCTCCGGGCTGCAGGCGCTGCACGAGAACGGCGGGCATATTCAGCTTTGCTAAGCACTTTTCCCACTTAGTGTCAGGAAATCTCTGCTTTTGAGCGCCTCTAATTCTACACATGCATATTTCAGCCTGACAGAAGCTCCTCTGAAGTAAATCAATGCTGTAAGTAGCAGAAAAACATGAATCAGACAAGATTCAAATTGGAGGATTACACCGAATCAAATAAAATTAGAAATTGAAAATCAAGTCGATTGTCAAATAATTTAAATGCCCCGGGGGCTCTCTGAGCTGCTCACAGTTGGTCGGCAAAGCATTTTGAGCCTGACCCCGTTGAGAGAAACAGCAGCAGAGCCAAACACATTTCACTTTTCACCATAATAGCCATGATCTTTAATTAGCAATTAATAACATTCAAGGAGGGTTCCTATGCTGCTCAATTAAAACATTTGGCTTGCTTATGTAACCGCTCTTCTGTAGCTGGCAGATTCTGTCATCAAGCAGGGGGTCTTCTGAATAGTGATGAGCAAAACCCGTGTGAACCCGAAACAAAGCGAATTCGGCAAAATCATAGAAATGTTCACTAACTTTGCTGATCTCCGCAAAATGCTTTGAAGCCAAAGGGGACGGAGGAGCTGAAGTGGTTTTGTGAAGATTGGAACGGATTGTAGTCACAAATTCACGTCTGAAAGACCCCTTCAGGGCTCATCCAAGTATGCAATACCCCTCTAGGGGTGAGAGGGGGGCGCTGCCACTAACAGTCTCCTCTTTTTTTTTCCTTTAACTCAGCAGTGACAAGATGAGGGCAACTAACCCTGCCACTTCCAACGGAGAGCTATAAACACTCAATGCCCCAGAATGTTAGCTTCTCATTTGGACCTGGACTACTTTGGGGGGCAGAGCTCTGTGATCCCCTCCCACACCTAAGGAGAGAGCCAGAAAAGGGGATTTGTATTTGGTTTCACGCCATAAAGTGTCTCTTTTGTTTACTGTATGCCACAAATTAAAAGGGGTGACCCGGCTGGCACCCCAGCACTTCATATGGGCATCCCCTGTTCCTTCCACAGTATATACCTATAGCTGAATGTTGGGCAGCTAAAGGGCTTGAGTGAGGGCAATTCCGAATCTGACCTGGATGTGGCAGAGTGCACTGACTCTTTTTTCTCGCTTTCCTGCATACCATTCACGGGAAGTTCCACCTGGCCCTGTTTTGTCTGCTCGGTCAAGTGTACTGGGAGCAGAGCCTGTACTGGGTCTCTCCAAATCACGGGAGACACTCCCCGCCTGAAAACTCGGCCACGGTACGTTCCCACCTGGGTAAGTTGCAGGTCCTGTCCCCTTCTCTTCCTATGCCATTGTCACAAACTCCACAAAGAGCCATAGCAAGATTTGGGGCAGCAACCCGTATATAATTTTCCTGGCTGCAAATTGCAAATAAATGACAGCACTGATGTGCACAAACTGGAGTCCAAAACAGAACTGAGGGAACAGGGAAAAGGTGGAGGCTTTTAAAGGTCATGGCAGGAAGTGACGTCAAAGGGGCCGGGATCGGAAAGGTCTTCAGCTATAGGCTTGAGCCTGGACTTGACATCAAGGGGGCCGGAGCCGGCAAGGCCTTCCTCTATAGGTCCGGACCCGGAAGTAATGTCAACAGGGCCAGGTGGAACTTCCAGTGAATGGTCTGCAAGGATGCAACAAAAAGAACTGATGCACTATGCCACGTCTCGGTCAGATTCGGAATTGCCCTCACTCAAGCCCTTTAGCTGCCTCCCATGCACACATGTGTGACAGAATATATATATATGTATCGTGATCCCGGCCCGGACACAGACAGGCGGACATGTTGTTAAAACACCACCACACGTTATATTTACAAATACTGGTCACAAAGACCCCAGTCCATTGGTCACTCAGACCCCAGTCACGTGCACAATTACCCCAATCACACACAGTCCTGGCCACAATGCCTTTTCTTCGGGCCGCCTCCACAGCTCTCCAGAGCTTTGTCCTTCCGCCTCCCGACTCCAGCCTCGAATGATGGGAGACGGCCCCTTTTATAGAGTCCCCGGATGAGCCCCAGGTGTTCCCGACATTCCTCTTCTGGCCACGCCCCAGCGTGGCGGAAGTGCCGGCTGTCCTCCCGGCAGCTCTCCGGGCGCCGTCCTAATTCTTCCCCCCAGCACTTCCTGGTGTGGCGGAAGTGCTGGGGTAACAGGTCCCCAAGGCATTGGGGCGCCTCCTGGCGGTGACCACGGGCCCCTACAGGGTGGAGCTTCCATGCCCTGTACCCGTGGCCCCCAAAACAACCAGGAAGGCAACCCCCACGTGATCCAGGGTGGGCACAGACCCACATCCGGTCCCTCATGATGTCCCGGCCGGGTCATGGCCCCTGGCATCCCTGACACTATATATATATATATATATATATAATGTGTATATATATGTATATATAATGTGTATATATATGTATACATAGATGTGTGTATGTGTGTGTACATTATTAAATTAGATTAGATAACAACAAAACAAAACAGCCTTCATTTAATGTCGGGCTGACTAATTCTGCAAGTTTCTTCAGGTTATAGAGGAGCTCCGTCTCTTCTGGTCACTCAGTTTTGAAGTGACGCCTCCTTCTGGGTGGTCATGCTTTTACAGCCTAGGGACCACAAGGGGTGGAAACAGTTGCCCTTACTAGGTGGTTACTCTGTACTGGGGAGAAAAAGGAATACAACACAAGCCACTTCTCTATCCGGGTGGAACTACATACCTGTGAAGAACTCGGAAGAGGACCCTGTGACGTGCATGCATGACTATACTGTGTGTGTGTGTGTGTGTATAGTATAGTGGCCTCCAGCAAGCTTTGTCCACCTCCTCCCAACTCTGGCTGCCAGAGTAGTGGTGGCTGCCTCATATTATAGAGCACCTGGAAGTGGTTCATATGTTCATGGATCTTCTTCTGGCAGCACTTCCTAGTGTGGCGAAAGTGCTGCAACAAAGGCCGCAGCAGTCCTGGCAGCATCCCCAGGCGGCACCCATGGAATCCAATAGGGCTGTGCCTAATTCCAACTGCCATGTAGGAGCTCGAGGCACCACTGCACCTAGTGCTATGAGGGAGGTAATATATATAATATATATATAATAATACACACACATATATAATACACATATATATATTTATATATTAATTGTAATACTACATAGGACCAGGGGGTGGCAGGGGGCTCTGACTGTCTTTCTCAGTTCCTTGCAGACCATTCCTGTGAAATCCTACCAGGTTCCGGTGCCCTTGATGACATCACTTCCGGTCCTGGGGCCTTAGATGATGTCACTTCCTGTGATGAGAAATGCACTCCAGACATCATAAAGATTTGGAGCAGCCACCTGTATAATGTATCCTGGCTGCAAAAACGTTAAATAATTGAACAGAGATATTCACAAGACTAAGTCCAAAACAGAACTGTTTGACTGGAAGCAAGATGGTGGCTTTAAAGACCCGTAGAGGAAGTGATGTCACTTCCAGCTCCGGCCCTGATGACATCATCAGGACCAGAAGTGACATCATCAAAGGTGCTGGAACCTGGTGGGATTTCCCGGGAATGATCTGCAAGGAACTGAGAAAGATGTGTGTATATATAGATAAATATATATATACAATGCAAAAGCTGCATAGACAAAAAAACTTTCAATGCGTGTTGTTTTCCTTGCATTTAGTAAAAACAAAATTCGCTGAAAGGGTAAGCAATATTTAGTTGACAACATTTCTTAAAGTAAGCTAAATAATCATAAATATAATTTTTTGGATAAGTAAATAATTACATTTATGGAAAACTAGATTTAATGTAATGATTTAAATACTTTTTCATTTTCTTGCCGTATATGTTGTATATGCATATGTTATTTGGAAGGCCATTGCCACAATGGGGTATTTGGCACAATGTTTGTTATTTAATTTCTATGTTTCATTTAAATACACTGAGACATTTTTTGTTATTTTATATTATAACAATGTGGTATCAGTAGGGTGGTACTGCTGGTTGCCCCTTCTCATCATTTTTATTATTCAGGGTAAAGATTGCTCGGGTAAAGACAGACTGTCTAGGATTTGTCCTTTCGCAGTTTATAGGATATGTAAATGAATGCCTGGGTGGGCGGATGGATGGCTAAGTAAAAACTTGTGTTTGTCCAAATCCCCTCCACCTGTCCTGTCATGCAAGCCCATCTGACGGCTCATTCCCAACATGTGATAACTGTCAGTGTGGGTTAGGCCTTGAGCGAATCTACCGTGTGTGTGTGTGTGACTGAGCGTGGGCCTTTTTATTACATTTTCCTTGGCTCTCAGCACCCGGTTTATTTAAGATCTTTTTCCTTCCTGCAAACAAATCCCATAAGCCAGTTGACAATCGTCGGCAGCGTCTGTGAAAGCTGATCACACATCTCTCTTAAATCTTGTTTTTCTACTTAGAAAGAAAAGCGTCAGCAGACAGTATGGACAGGGCAGCACCATAAGAGGAACGCCAGGCAGAACTTTCCATATTTTAACGCCCAGTATTGATCATCGCCACCATAGGGTGCTACATTGATCTGTAAGTGACAAAGGTCTACAATGTTAAACATATAAAAAATAGTCTTAATGTTAATAATCATTTATATTAGTATTCATAAACACAATAAAAGATACAATTAGAAGGTATCCACCACATCACATTTAAATACAAAAGTGAAGAGAATTTGAATTAAAATTTCACAAATTATACACATTCTTCATACTGTATGTACAGTTTTGTTCTACATCAATTTAACATGTAAATATTTAGTCAGTCTAATAGTTTTAAACAGACATTGTCGCCAAAATGAACAGAAGACATAAAATAGGTTTGGGGCAGCCACCTGTATATTATGCCCTGGCTGCAAAAGGGTTAAATTCTAGGAGTTGTGTCTGGTCCATCCGTCCATCCATCCATTTTCCAACCCGCTGAATCCGAATACAGGGTCACGGGGGTCTGCTGGAGCCAATCCCAGCCAACACAGGGCACAAGACAGGAACTGATCCTGGGCAGGATGCCAACCCACCGCAGGAGTCTGGTTCAACATCCAAAACAGAACTGAAGACATGTGGCAAAGATGGCAGCTTTAAAGGTCTGGACCAGAAGTGATGTGCCTTTTGGTGCTGGATCTGGAAGTGACCAGAAGTGATCATCACGGACATCGGAAACGGAAGTGGTGTCATCATGGGTGCTGGAAAAAAACAGAAGTGACGTCATCACAGACATAAGAAAAAAGAAGTGACATCATCACAGGCATCTGAAATGGAAGTGACGTCATCACGGGAGTCGGAAACGGAAGTGACGTCATTATGGCCATCAGAAATGGAAGTGACATCATCACTTGCGTTGGAAACGCAAGTGGTTTTCATGCGAATGGTCTGCAGAGGATTGAGATAAAAAGTCAGTGAAACTCACCACCCCCTGGTCAGGCATGGAATTGTCACTGTTCAGACCCTTTAGCTGCCTCCCATGCACATGTGTGTGGCAACATTTCACTGTTGTTGTTTTGGCTCCATTTTCTGTTGGAGGGTCCATGAGCTGTGACACTGGGTAGGACGTTTCACTCCAGAATGTCATGGTAGTCTCAAGATTTCATCGCTCCCTGCACAGACTCAATGCACCCCATGCCAAATGCAGCAAAGCAGCCACCAAAACATCACAGAGTCTCCTCCATGTCTCACAGTAGCTCTTGTGTTCTTTTCCTTGAAAGCTTCATTTTCTCGTCTGTGGACACTGAGCTGATGTGACTTGTCAATAAGCTCCAGTTTGGTCCCATCTGTCCAGTGGACCATCTCCCAGAAGTCACTGTGGCCTGTCAACATGCAATTTAGCAAATTCCAGTCTGGCTTTTTTATGTGGAGTCCTCGTGGGTCTTCTTCCATTGAGCCCACCGATGCTCAACAAGTGACGGGTGGTGTGATGAGACACTGAGGTACCTCGACTTTGGAGTTCAGCTTTGGAAGTTCTCGGCTTTTTGTCTACCATTTTGTGACGGTGCAGGTCCATTCCATGGTCCATCTTCCCATTTGGGAGCTTCTTGAACCTGACACCATCGATAGCGTTAACCGAATGAGCGTGGCAGATGGGGACAAAACACTCTAAGCAAAGGGATGATGCAAAGTGCGAGTGCTTTTATTACACAATCAAAACAGTTCGGGTCTATAAAGTGCAGTGCTTGCTTACTGTATAAATAAATAATACATAAAAACAGTAAATCTGTGAGATTAAAAAAAGTTTTAAAGGAAGACTAAAATCCGTGTGACAGCAGATGGGTCATTGTTCTTCTCCTGATGTGGATGAGCCCAACACAACACCTTCTTCATCTCCCCAGCTCACCCATAACTCATGCAGCAGGCGGAGACACTTTCAGTTATGGTCCTGTCCTCCCGACATCCATCTTAGCCACCCATTCGGGGTTGGTTGTCCTCCCGTCCTCCTTCACAATGACGCAGTCATCCCTCGGATCCCTTGGGAGGATGCCACCTCGATCGTACCCACTCTTCTGAGAATTGTCAGTGGGCACAATCCACCCCTAGAGCACCAAACCTTTGCTCCTACACGGGGCTAATGACCGATAAGCCTGTCTCAACCTGCCTCACCACCCGCTGCTCTTTAGAACATTAGAACACTCTGGATGAGAACAGGCTTGCCAGTCCTATCCACTTATTTCTTCCAAAAATACATCAAGTCGAGTTTTGAAAGTCCCTAAAGTCTTACTGTCTACCACACTACTTGGTCTCTTTTTCCAAGTATCTATCATTCTTTGTGTAAAGAAAAACTTCCTGATGTTTGTACGAAATTTACCCTTAACAAGTTTCCAACTGTGTCCCCGTGTTCTTGATGAACTCATTTTAAAGTCACTGTCTCGATCCACTGGACTAATTCCCTTCATAATTATAAACACTGTAAAGGCTCAGCTCTTTTAATCTTTCCTCCTAGCTCATCCCCTGTAGCCCTGAATCAGCCTAGTCGCTCTTCTCTGGACTTTCTCTTGTGCTGTTACGTCTTTATGGAGACCCAAACTGCACTCAGGACTCCAGATGAGGCCTCACCAGTGTGTTATAAAGCTTGAGCAGAACCTCCTGTGACTTGTACTCCACACATCAAGGCGCTATATAACCTGACATTCTGTTAGCCTTCTTAATGGCCTCTGAACACTGTTGGGAAGTCGATAGCTTAGAGTCCACTACGACTACTCAATCTTTCTCATAAGGTGTACTCTCGATTTTCTGACAACCCATTGTGTATTCAAACCTCACATTTTTACTTCTTATGTGTAATTCTTTACATTTACTGGCATTAAATTTCATCTGCCACAAATCTGCCCAAGCCTGTCTGCTATCCAAGTCCTTCTGTGATGATATACTATATACTATATACTATATAGTATATAGGTATACCCTGCTGGTCACCACTTTTAAAATCTGCTAATTCTGAAGAGGTTCCTTGCACTATCACCCTCTGCTTCCTGTGTCTGAACCAATTCTGCACCCATCCACACCACACCCTGAACTCCCACTTCTTTTAATTTGATGCCCAACCTCTCATGTGGCACCTTATCAAATGTTTTCTCACAGCTCTTCTCTTCTTTCTCTGTTCTCTCCCATTTTCCCTGTGGCGGCCCGTACTTCTACAGCTCTGTGCACGCAGTGTCTCAATCACGCATTGCGGGAAGCCGATGAACCAATTGAGAAAGATCGCACCCTCTCGTGCAGGTGTGACTCGCCCCCAATTACCTCACCAACTCCCTGCAGCTGCTCGAGTGTGCCCACGGGGGCCGATACGGCCAATGGATTACCGTATATACTCGCGTTTAAGTTCTCCCGCGGGCTTGATTTGACCGTATAATTTCCGGTATTTTATAATGTCAGTTGTATAAGTCGAATGTGGAAAACTTATGCTATTGGTCCAAGAGATTAGAATATGCTAACGCCCACCTGAGAGAGTACCCACGGAGCACACGGCCTTTACTTTCCATGTATTGTGCCTACGTGACCACACCACAATACCCGAACTTTTCCAAAGCAACGTTTGCAATGCTTTGTGTTTTTTGTATCTCAAACCCTCATAGACTTTTATCGTATGAGCATCCCTTATCTACGATGGAGCGTTCGATCAGAAGAAAATATGAAGCTGGTTTTAAATTAAACGTCATTGAAGTGGCGAAAGAAATCGGTAACTGCGCTGCTGCAACAAAATTCTATGTGTCTGAGAAACTGGTGTGAGATTGGAGGAGGCATGAAGATGTAAAAAAATTTTTCAATGGGTGTCAGTCAGGGTCTGATTTTATGATCGATTTTTTTGGGGTTTCAAGACCCGACTTATACGCAAGTATATACTTTATTTAAAAAATAACAAAAACTGGCCATTCTTTTTGAGCCACAGACCCGCTATACCACACATTTTCAATGTCCTCCTGCCCATTCTGGGGTTGATGTTCCTCCTCTTTCTCCTCTGCATCAAGGGAGATTCCCCACAGTTCCATGGACCTTAGACTTCTTCATGATATTTGCAACTGTTGTCACAGGAACATCAGGCTGCTTGGATGCTGTGGTCTTCTAACCTTTGCCTTTCACATGCAGGTCTAGAATTTTCTTTCTGATCTACTCAGATGACTCTCTCCTTGGGTTTCTTTGCTCCACGTTTAGTGTGGGACACACAATGACACCAAACAGCACCGTGACGACTTGTCTTCATTTATTAATCGGCTGAATGGCTGATTGTAGACGTGTGTGAAATGAATTCAAGAAAGCAGCGAGTTTGCAAAATCACTTTAGGATTGTTATCAGGGGTCCCTGACAACAAATGTGCCCAGGCCATTTTAGAATCTCCGAGTAGGATAAGCAACACTCGATCTCTTGTCACGTTTGCTTTGCTTGACTCGCTGGCATTTCAAGGGCATGTAGGCCTATACAAGAAATTTCTCTTCGTTTCGTCCCTTTTCAGGAGGCACAGATCGCTTTTGCAATGAACCGTCAGGAGACCTCCACATTTGTCCACGTCTGTACATACTGCTTCTCCTGTTTTTGTCACTTTTGGTGGATTGTCATATGTCCTCTTTTTCTGGTGCGTCTGTCCCTGTGAATCATCCAGCAGTGGTCCACCATCACTGTTCCTGCTGCTGCTGCCTTCTTTCCATCTCTTTGATATCCTGATGGAGTCTTGCTGCTCTTCACTCATGGCTTTAAGGAAAAATTCCAAATGCAAATCCGAAGAAGAGAACTTTGAGAGTCATGTGGCAACTCAATTCCTTAAGCATAACAAATAAACATTTCACAATTTCTTTATAATTTTGATCTTTACTATTATATAAAAGCTTAGAAATGACTTCTTTGACTGATACTAAAGCCTCTCCATCCAGATTTTTCTTTGCATCATCAAATTCTGTATCAGAAGGTCATTTTCTAAAATCAGGACCACTGATTTTGATTTAACGAAACGTTCGGCACCAGCCCATCAAATGGGCTCCATCGTTTGATAAAGCTTTGACAAACTGCTTCATTAATCCGAGGCTAACATAAAGGGACAGTAGCACCACTTTATCTGGGTCCACCAAGTCAGGTCAGGTTTTTTTTTGTAGTGAGTATGCTGTGTTCGCCGAATATTTTCTTAGAAATTTGCCACGACTGACTTAGACAAACATTTTTTCCCAGAGCCCCATGATGCTTTTCAAGGCTGATGTGAGAATATGTTTGTGTGTGTGTGATTTCAGAACCCGATTCAACCAATTTGCACCCTGCATGCATTAAGAAAAAAAAAATGTGTAGCATTTTCATTTGAGAAGTTCATTAGCTGACCAAAGTGAGAATCTTATGAGTACTGCCATCAGATATATACTAATGCAGAAAAGAAACAAGACAAGATTAATCACCGGGCAATTCAGGCTCCTCCGTATACATCATGTGGACTGCCTTCAAGAGTTTGCTTATCTGGGCAACAACAACAACACTAGGGCCGAGGTCGAGACACATCGGCAAGGCATCCCCTACAAGACTGAGCCGATTAAGGAAAATATGGGAGCTCTCCATATGCACCAAGATGAAAGTATAGAACAGTGTTATCACCCCAATTCTTCAATATGGAGCAGAGACACGGTCCCTCGTGAAGGCACAATGCACTAAACTGGACAGCTTTGATTCATGCAGTCTATGCCACATTATGCACATACGACGGCAAGAAATGACCGCTACAGATGTGGTCTGGACAAGAGCTGCACAGCTGTCCATCAGTCTCAAACTACAGAAGAGATGCCTAGCTTGGTTTGGCCATCTAAAATGTGTAGACAACAACAAACTAACTATACAGGCCATGCAATGGGCCCTTCCTGCAAAACACCTACCGGGATGACCTGGGCGTAAAACATTAACAAAGACCTTCACTTATTGGGTATGGATTGGTCTGAAGCTCAGTCACTGGCACTTGAAAAATCTGCTTGGCGTCATCACATTTCTACCTTTTGTGCCACAGGGCACAAAAAGTTATTAGAGAGACAGAGGGAGCTATCGGATATAACACTGATTCCTGTTTGTTTGCTCTGTTGCAGCACCACATGGCTAATTATGCATTATCCTACTTATCAAAACAAGCTTTAATAGAGTCTGAACTGTACCCTGTGAAACAGTCATGATAAGTTATATTTACTTGTAATTCTCTTTACAAGGCATTTCCATCTACTTGATGGAAGACAGAAGTGGAGAAGTGTCTGTTGTCACACACATGCATGGGAGGCTCGAAACAGGGTCATTGCAGGCTGGACCTGGGTGGTGGCAGTGTACACTAACCCTTTCTCCTGCAGAACAACTACAGGAAATTTCACCTGGGCCCGATGATATCTGTAAGAGACGGCTGGCAGTTCAAACTCGGCCGTAACACCCCTGAGATGGAAGGATGGGGGAACGCAGCTTTTCAGGGACACTGCATTCCCCAAAATGCTAGCTAGCAGCTCCCCTGGACTGCAGCGGTGCCCCAGCTTCCTGCAGGGCACTACGGGACATGGAGTTTGGCAACACAGCCCTGCTGGGTACTGCGTGTGCTGCCAAGGTATGCTGTGCAAAGATGATGGGAGAATAAATTCTCACATAACCCGGAAGTACTAACGGATCACGAGGACGGAAGTACTTAAAAACATGAATTCTCCGTCTGACCCAGAAGTGCTGTCATATGGACAGAAGAGCAGAAGACTATATAAAGGACTGCAGGGAACCCTGCAAGCAAGCCGGAGTCGGGTGAAGGCAGATGAAACTTGCTGGGAGGTTTGGAGGAGAAAGACAGAGAGAGAGAGAGAAAATTACGACTATTATTGTATTTACTTGTGTTTATTGTGGCTGTTGTGCTTGGAGACACTGGAAAAAAAAGAAAAAGAAATTAAAACTCTTCTTAGGGCTTTTACCCTGTGTCCTACGTGTCTGTCTGTTGGGTTTAAAGGGACAACAGTGTCACACACATCACACCCAGTTTCCGGTCCTGATTATATCACTTCCAGTTCCGGTCACAATGACGTCACTTCCTCTATCCAGCTTTACAAGTCCCATTTTGCTTGTGAGAAGACAGTTCAATTGTGTCAAGAGAAACGATTGTTTTCTTTTTTCGGGCCTAATCTTCAAGTATACTCGGTGGCTACCCCAAACCTTTTTAGTGTTGTCCTTCATATCATTTCACACTGTACAGAAGGAGAGTGTGTTATCGTGATATTTCTCTCTACTTATCCTTTACCTGTTTTCTTCAAGAACAATTGTACTCATGGGGTTCGTTGCCAGGTTGGTCTAAGGTTGCACGTTAAGATGCATACACACACAGACCCTAACCGCAACAGTGCCCTATGAGTGACACACACACAGCTGGTTAATCTCTAGCACTTCAAACCACACACGTGCCTTGTGAATAACACACACACATAACTTGTGATTCTCCTAGCACTTTAAGAGACTTACTTATTATCGGCATGAACAACGTACAATGTTTTAAATAGATCTAAGACCTAAATGTTACTTTTGTCTGTATCAATATATTCAGACATAGAAAGGCCCAACATCCTTGGCTATAGGCCATTTATCAAACAAGAATGCTGTTCCCTACTATTAGATGGAGCTCACACCCTCAGCCTTAATAAACCTTGCAGATCACAGTGTATGCAAACTTCCGACTGCTCCAGGTGCTCTTAATAACAATGACCTTATTACCTCAATCACTCTAAATATGAAGACAATGCATAGAAAGTTAAAAGCATTGTGGTATTTAGTCAATCAGTCAGTCATTTTCCAACCCACTATGTCCTAACACAGGGTCACTGGGGTCTGCTGGAGCCAATCCCAGGAAAAACAGGGCGTAAGGCAGGAACAAATCTCGGGCAGGGGCCAGCCCACAGCAGGGCACACACACACACCCACACACTAAGCACATACTAGGGACAATTTAGGATCATTAATGCACCTAACCTACATGTCTTTGGATTGTGGGAGGAAACCCATGCAGACATGGGGAGAACATGCAAACCGGGAAGCGAACCCAGGTCTCCTTACTGCGAGACAGCAGTGCTACCACTGCACCACAGTGCTGCCCAATGTGGTATTTATTACATGAATAATAATACCAAACAGAACAAGGAATAATAGAAAATAAGATTGATAGTAAAGTCTGGATAGTGTCTTTAGGAAAAGTTTACGAAAAAGTAACGATGTCAAAGATGCATGTCCCAGGGCGGATGGTGATCTAGCCCTCGAGATGCTTTTCTGACGATCAGATGGAAATGGCCACACGTTGCTTGTGCCCTCTTCTGTTGTCGCTGTTTCCTCCTCTTCTTCTTCTGCTGACGTTGCTCTTCAGATGAGGCATCTTATATGTAAACATCTAAGTGTGTAAGTGGGTCTGTCTGTCCAGCCCAGAGGTGCGAGGCTACAGCGTAAAGCTCAAAGAAAGTGACTCTGTCACAAAAAGTAAAATTGCAGAGAAAAGACAGAAACTCGCTTAGCCACTGATAGATGCAAATCGAAACCGAAGTGAACCTCGCTTTACCACTAATGCACAAACGATGAGATTGATTGATTGAAGTGCCAGAATCCATGGTTTCTTGGTAGCCCGGGCTTTTTACAGCGTGGGTTTACGCAGCTAGTATTTTATAAAATTCTAAACAAGGGTTTCGTAGATATTCTGATTGACTGGCTGTCAATATGATGAATGTATTCACTCGGACTCTTTAATCTATTTGAATACGTTCGTTTTTCCCAAGCCATAAGGTTTTTGATGTTTTAACAGTCCTCCTGCCTCAAGCTGTCCTGATGCCCTTCCCTTCACAGGTGATAAAATCGTCAATACAGCTTGGGGTGTCTCCTGAATTCCTGGTCAGTTCAAACAGATGGTCCTGTGATTGATGTTGGTACAAATATGATGAAAGTATAGACCCAAATTTACCGAATTTGCACACCACAACAGAACAGAAACAAAAAAAGACATTCCAGTTGTACCAGGAGCCATGACTTCCACACAGGATGGTTTTCCACAGATGGGTAACTCTCTGCAAGTTCAGGGTAAAGAAGGGCAGGTGCTGAAGGACCCCCACCAAGCTGGCTGAAGCCTTGTTTTGAAGGAACTTGAGTGGTCCACACCAATTCCTGAGCTCAACCCTATACGGAACATCTGTGGGATCTACTGGAATGTCGATGGTGGTCAGATCTTCTGATCTGACATCAATAGATGACCTCACAAATGCTCTTTTGGGCCGAATGGTCACAAATTCCCTTGGACACACTCCAAGATCTTGTGGAAAAAGAAGAGTGGAGGCTGTTATGGTGGGGTCTACTCCACGTTAATACCCAATGCTTTTGGAATGGGATGTCCAACAAGATTATATCGTGTGACAATCAGGCATCCACAGCTCCATAATGTACGTTAAACACAATTACTTTACATAGAACTCTTAACATTGCTAAAACTCAAATTCCATTCCTTGACTCTTACAGTCCCAACGAATAGTTCGGTCCTCAGATTAGCTGCCCAACTGATTCCGGTCAAACCATAAGAACAGGTAATATGCCATCTGTCCTCAGGTTGCAGGGTTGCTGCAGATTTTTCCAGTTGTCGACACCTCATGCAGCCTCATTTCCTTCACACCACAGGCAAAGTGAGGACTTTCAATACACTATTCCTCCAAATCATTCCACTTCATCCTGACCAAGGTAGGCAGTGGCCTAAAGTGTAAGTAACAGAAGGTTCTTTCATTGTAATTAGGAATAACCTTAAAAACGCTTGGCCTGTTAATTAAGCCAGACGGCTGCAAGCAATGCTGCTAATCTCCTTATGACAGCAGCATGTTAAAACATAATTACACAAATACATTGGTGTAAACAACTGAAATGGCTACAAAGCTAAAGGCTGAACGGTGACGCTATATAATAATGGGCCTCAAGGGCTCGCTGTAGTGCATCGATGGGTCACCTGGTGAGCCGCTTCACAAACCGCTTCAGTGCTTGCTCTTCGGACAAGTCCTCAGCTAGAATGACACTTTACTAATTACGACAGATTTGTTTCCAGCCACGACACACCTTCTTTTGGACCATGAAGGGTCATATTCTGGTGCACCTTTAGGAATATAGAAAAGGAATCAGAAAAAAGAGCAGGAGGCTCTAAAAAAAAAGAAAAAGAATATGGGAAATGTTAGCAGGGATGGAAGTGGTGCCTGGACAAGTGGATTGCATTTCAAGAGGGGTACTCTGATGGTGACTAAAAAGGAATTGAGGTAGGTTGTATAATAAAGTTTTTTATAACAATTCTGGCAATTTTTGGGTCCCCCCACCCTCATGTTTGTTATATATATATTTGCAAGGGGAAGCAAAAGTGTGTACATCTGATTACCTTCATAAGGGCGAAACACGTGTTAGGTACTCTGTATTATTTGGCAGGTACTATGTATCATTCATATATATTATATAGAAAAATCTTGGGTCAAGACGTGATCATCTCAGAGAGACGCTTTGAAGTTCCACGAGACTACTTGCACGTCACGCCCTACTTACAATTTCTTGGAGACAAGGAAGTGAGACAAAGGGACAGCAGCTGTTCAGGCTTTTAAATGATCGATGCGCAGCGTGACAAGCAGAACACGCAGCTTGGTAGCAGCAGCTGATCCGTCCGCATCTCCTTAGCATGCGTTCAGCCCCCCATTCACAACGCGAGCGGCAGAGACGCAAAGTGGCACGCATGAAGCATGCCCCCGGGGGGGGGTGGATTGGGGGGTGGGCGAGGGAAGCGAATAGGGAGCAAATCTCCCTAGTGTGTGTGTGTATATATATATATATATATATATATATATAGTCACACACGTGCTGAGTTGGAGGCAGTCAAAGAGCCCAAAGGTGAGTGAAATCTCGCGAGACAAGGGTTTATCACATGGTACTTACCTGAATCTCTTTCTACCTACAGAAAACTGGAAGAAAAATAAACCCATCCATTTTCAGTTCCAAAATGGCCGCGATGACATCACTTCCGGTTCCCATCCAATGACATCACTTCCGGTTCCACACTCAATTACTCCTGACTACTCACGATGACGTTGGTTCCGTGGTCCCGCCTCCAATCGTCACTTCCTGCCAACCATTTCCTCCCCCATCATCCCATCTGTTATTTAAACGCCATTTTGTTACTGTGTTTCATTCATTCTGTACTGAAAAGTCATTCTGAATCAACCATATTTTCACTTTGTCTGGACGACAATATATGGGGACGATCTTTTTCTATTTTTGAAAGACTCTTTATTTATTACTATATATATATATATATATATATATATATATACTAGTAGAATACCAGCGCAGAGCGGAGAAGTAGTGTGTTAAAGAAGTTATGAAAAAGAAAAGCAAACTATATATATATATATATATATATAGAGTCACGCACGAGCGCATCAGGAGCAGTTGAAGGACCCAAAGAGCACCGCAATAAACCCTGCCGGGGTACGAAGGCGGCGCACTAACCTCTCTCCTTTTTCCCGTAGAAAAGATAAAGCGACGCCGCTGTAAAACAACCCGGAATGAACAATGGTCTCCGCTCCCGGGTTCCTTTCTTCCCTCTAGTCCCCTAAAGATGACGTCAACTTCCCATAAACCATCACGCCTTCCCAGCAACCATCACGCCTGATTTCCGGTCCGCCCCTTTATATTGTCCCTCCAACGCGCCATGTTTTGTCTTATGATTTGGTACATTTATGTCTGAAGCAAAGACCTTTTTTGTTACAGTATACGGGGCAAAACCCCAAAACTTTATGCGACTTGTGTCTGTTTCTTTACAATATATATACTGTGACAAATAAACATTGACAGTCAACTTGAAAGAGTTGGGGAATAGCAGGAAATGATCAAATGGGAAGTGACATCGTCACCAGGGGCCGGAAGTGACGTCATCAAGGAGGGACCTGCCGTGACGTCATCGGCAGGAGCCGGAAGTTGCGTCATTAAGGCTGGGACGGAAGTGACATCAACGCCAGGAGCCGGAAAGTGATATTACAGATGAGGAAGTGGTTGATGTCTTAGTCTCGGTGTTATTAGTTATTGTAGGTATGGTTATATTATTTTTTTTCTTTGATTCTTTAAGGTCAGAGAGAAAGGCATTAGTACCCTGAAACAAACCTTTATCCGTTATTAGATCGCTCACCTTAGGACTTGTTGACTGCCTCCGAAGCACACGTGTGTGACATGAGATATAAATATATATATATATATCCGTTCCAGATCCTTTGACTTATATCAATCAATCAATCAACATTTATTTATATAGCACGTATTCATACAAAAAAATGTAGCTCAAAGTGCTTTACAAAATAAATAGAAAAATAGAAGACACAATAAAAAATAAACATAAGTCAACATTAATTAACATAGAATAAGAGTAAGGTCCGATGGCCAGGGTAGACAGAAAAAACAAAAAAAAAAACTCCAAAGGCTGGAGAAAAAAAATAAAATCTGTAGGGGTTCCAGACCACGAGACCACCCAGTCCCCTCTGGGCAATCTACCTAACATAAGTCAAACAGTCCTCTTTGTATTTAGGGTTCTCACTGAAGGACTTGATGGTGATGGTCACGTAGACTTCTGGCTTTCAGTCCATCATTGTTGGAGCATCATGATGCTTTGAGTAGGTGGTGGTGGCGCAGGCCGCCATCACAAAGAAACCGGAAAAAGAAACAGAAGAGAGAGTTGGGGTCATTACGGATTTTAGAGCCACTATGAATAGTTATTATGATGAATTGAACATACAGAGTATCAGGATTAAGTTAAAGTGAAGTTATAAAAAGTTATACCAAACAGGACGTATACCAAATGAATTTTTCCCGTAAGAAATAAAGGGAAAATTATTAATCCGTTCCAATGAAAAAAAATCCTATCGTTATTGGCATATTGTACATTGATGGGGTTGTATAAAATAATTTAAACACTGCTTAATACTAAAATACATAAATACAAAAGCAATTAGATGAAATAAATGAAAATTTAACCTCACTTTACTTTTTAATAACGTCTTTGTTTTTCAGATACCGTCGTTCTCGGCATACGGTATGCAGCAGCCGTGTCCTGGAGACACATGCCACCTTCAAACTTTTCAACAATCAATTCAAATTTATGCGAAAAAATGCAAAATCACGTGAAAATTCACATAGAGTTATAGTGCGGGTTGTTCACTGAATGCTAGCAACTGGTGTACTGACACTCGTGGGCAGTCGTGACTTTGACTCAAGAGAGGTAAACAAGGGTAGCGGGCGCGGTGTTCTAGCACGCGAGTTGTATTCCAAACAAAGGTGGTATACCAAGCAAAAAATTTTTGCGTCCAAACAGGATGTATACCAAGTTGGACTTATTCCAAAGCGGACGTATACCGAGGTACCACTGTACATATATATATATATACATATATATATATATACACTAGGGGGCTTTGCCCCCTGCTTGCTTCACTTGCCAACCCCTCTCCCCCCAGCCAGCACTATGCGCCATTGTGAGGAGGGGGGCTGAAAGCACCCCAACATGACGCAGTTGCTCCTCTGAAATCCCTCTGTAACGGTGATACAATGGGAAACAAATAACAGTTGGGTTTTTTTATCTCCTCTTTGCTCAATCAGTTGCTGCTGCTGCTGTGCTGTGTAATCTGCATCTCGCGTGGCACTTGGAACATTTAAAAGCTTGTACAGCAGCTGATTATTTGATCTCTTTTCGCTGTTTCTGTTATTTCACCGACTAATATTTTCAATTTGTTTGCGCTAACGCGATCTTTACTCTCATTTTTTGAGACTTTTAATTTTTCCTGCTTCCATTTTCTCTAACCTGCTCTGCATGTGTATCACAGGACTTGCTTCCAAAGGTTGTAAGTATGACGTGACTTGACCGTCTCCCGGGACGTGAAAGTGTGCTCTCTGTCTCTCTTCAAAAGATCACGTCTCGTTGCAGGAAAAAAGTATTGTATCATCGCAAGATTTCTTTTTTTATAATAAAGAGATATACTAGGGGGTTCACCCCCTGCTTGCTTCGCTCGCCAACTCCCCAGGCTGCGGTACGCGCCAGCCACTTCGTGTCTCTGCTGCTCACATTGTGAAGAGGGGGGCTGAACGCACCCCAAGGTCGCTCTTCCGAAACCCGAGGAGAAGTGAACCCGGGTCTCCTAACTGCGAGGCAGCAGTGCTACCACTGCGCCACTGTGCCGCCCAGTTTATAATTTAAATATGGAATAAGAATCTGAAAAATCGAATGCCATCACATTAAAGTTCGATAAATTCGGAAAAGAATGATACCAAACATATATGTAGGGCTTTAAAATAAGACTGTGACAAAAAACATGACATAAAAATGTCACATAAAATCGTTGCACTTTTAGGCTTAGGATTTTATATATAAGTCCCAGAAATAATTTTAATTTCTTATATAATGTGCACAAAGCACTTCCGCCTCCACAATACACAATAATAATTAATAATCAACAATAATCAATAAATCCTCCTTTCCACCCAGCGCTCTGTCGCACTTCCTCCCAACTCCAGCTCAGCTTGCTGGGTTTCCCACAGTCCTTTAAATAGTCCTCGACCTGGAAGTGCTTCTGTCCTTCTGTCCATGTGATTCTGTAACACTTCCGGGTCAGATGATAACTCTTCTTTTTTCTTCAGCCTGGAAGTACTTCAGTTCATCCGCCCCTGTGACTTGGGAGTACTTCTGGGCTATAGGGAAAATAGAAATTCCTGTGTCTCCCTGCAGTGTCCTCCGATGGCACCCACAGTACCCAGCAGGTCTGTGGAGTCGCACTCCATCTCCCATGATGCCCTGCAGGAATCCGGGGCACCTCCATGCTGCAGGGAGGACTCCATCTAGCGGCCTGGATGTATGGACCGGGATAAGCTGCCGGCCATATCTCACAATAGATAGATAGATGTGAAAGACACTATATGATATGTTTTAATTTTAGTATAGCAGGCAGGATCAAACAGATTGATATGAAAGGCACTATATAATAGATAGATAGAGAGATAGCTTTTATTTAGAAAGCACCTTAGCCATGCTCAAAGCACTTAGATAGATGTGAAAGGAGCTATATAATATAGATAGATAGATGAGAAAGGCTCTATTTGATAGACAGATTTTAAATTTAGTATAGTAGGCAGGATCAGATAGATAGATAGATTGCACTTTATTTGTCCCCAGGGGTAAATAGGCTGGCAGTCTGAGGTACGTCCTAATCCGGGCAGGTCATTGAAGGTCCAGACTTGCCTTGTGGGACACCATTTCGCATTGTTTGAGACCCCAGCTCACAACAGTGATGTCTGAAAGGTGAGTTGGCTTAGTCTTGATCACATGACGAGTCCTTTGTGGTGATTCTGGAAACAAACCCATCTTATTCTGTGTAGCGCCTTTCCACAGAGCACAGCATCCCTTAATATGGTTGAGTATAATTTGTCGCCTATTTTTGCATATTGCAGGAGCAGCGCACTCCAGCACTCTCAGCGAGTCAGTGTTAGTGTTAGGGATTTGACTTCTTCCCATATGTTTACAGTGCCACGCTCTTTTGCCACGGGGTTTGGGCGGGAGAGGGGTTGGCACATTTCCAGCCTGTCCTTTAGAAGATGCAGCACATGATGGCAGACAAACACACTTCAGACACATCGAAGCCTCCCAATTAGCCCCAGCCCAGAGCTCATGACCTACACCCGGACAGGCGGCGTCAGAAGACTCCATTCATTCCACCTGCCTAGCGGAGTCCTTGGCGGAGCAGAGCTCTCGTACTCCCCTGGGCATCGATATTTAGCACTAGTGATGGGCATCTCCAATCACTATATGGTGCACTAGCCAGCAGGAATGATAATGAGAGGCTTTTGTAGGCGAACAAAAGACAGTGCCTTGCAATTTCCTCCCGTCGCATACATCTCTGGGCTTTTGATGTCTGAGCCACAGCAGCCCTACCTTTAATCCCAACATGTGTAGCTTTAGCAGCTCTTCTTAGAAGAACATGAATTTAGCGGGGGAGCTATAGAATAATAAATTGCAATTCTTTACTCGCCGCGTCCCTGCGGGCCAGCCGCGTTCTCGTGGATTGCATCGAGGCGAGCGACTCAAGCACGGCCCGCTGCCACTAAATATGGGATTCAGATAAGAATGGCAGTGCAAACAAAAGGCTTCGGCTGGCTGACGGTGTCCGGCCAACAAAGATTCTCCACTCCAATCCATTACCGCTACGAATGGCGTAAAGGCTCAGTCGGTTAAATTTATGTCTGGCAGGCTGGAAGGAAAAAAAAATGAAAATTTAAATGTCTGGATTTTTAAAATGAGAAAGAAAACAAAGTCATCTGCCTAAGAAGTAAAGAAGGGAAGTGCAATAGGAGGTCAGAAGGCTGTAAAACTGTGAGATCAGTGTCTAGAATCACCAACAGGGGGCACTATACCCTAAAATGACATACACTCAGAAGCTAATTTCTCCATGGGTGGCATCACTACTTGGTTATGGTGGCTGTCAGGAACACCCCAAACAGATTGGTGGTGGCAGCAGTGGGCGCAAACAGCCTCTCTGTGGGCCTTCTGCTCCAAGTGGTGTAAAAGTGGTGTGAGGTCTCCAAAATGGTCAGGAAAGCAGGCCAGAATCTCCACTAATCTACCCAGACCGGAGGGGAGGGTGGGGGGTGTCGGGGGCATGCAAAGGCAACCAGAGGTCAACCAAGACTGGCTGGCATCGGCCTAAAGCAGGGCAAACATGTGCTTCCAAATCAAAGTTCAAAGACTAGATTTGCCTATATTTTGTGTTGGGGCTGATCTGCCTGGGGTGAGGCGTTAAGAAGGCAGGACTGGTTTTTTGTGACATTTTAGAAAGGCAGGATCACAACGTCACCTTTTTTTGACAGATCCTTTAAGTTTACAGACTCGCAGGAGACGGTAAGAAGGGTGGAAATGACTGAAAGACGTGTAATTCAAAAGCAAAAGTCGAAACGATCGGTAATCAAAAATTCAAAGTCCAGGACGAGAACAAGATTCGTTAACTGGTGAAATAAAAAAATAAAGGCTTTTAGAATAGCAAGTCAAAGGTGATATCTGTCGGATATCCCAGAATGGCCCGTGTCAACTTTTATATTGTTGTAAGTGCCCACAAGGGAAGACGGCCATCGATAATTTCTTGCCCGGAATGGAAGGACAGATGAAGTCGCCTGCCAGATGAGGAAATGATTTTGTGCCCAGAATATCCTCCAAGAGCAACTTCTACCAACCATCCAAGTGCAGTTTGGTGACCAACATGATGGAGCACCAAGCCATAAGACAAAAGAGAGAATTAAATGGCTCGGGGAACAAAACATCAACATTTGGGATCCATGGCCAGCAAACTCCCCTGACCTTTAATCCCATTGAGAACTTGTGGGCAAACAAAAACCCACCAGTTCTGATTATCCAAGAATGGGCAACTGCCATCAGTCAGGATTTGGCCCAAAAGTTGATTGCCAGCCTGCCAGGGTGAATTGCAGAGGTCTTGAAAAAGAAAGAAGGGCCGACACCACATACAGTATATGGACTCTTCATGTCATTGTCAATGAAAGCCTTTGAAACGTATGAACTGCTTGTAATTCTACTTCAGTACACCAGAGAGACATCTGACACAAAGATCTGAAAACACTGAAGCAGCAAACTTTGTGAACACCAACACTTGGGTCATTCTCCAAACTGTTGGCCACATGTGTAATGACTTCGAAGGACGAGTAGAGTAAATTAATTTGCAATAAAGACATTTGACAACCATGAACTTTTGATCTTGTCTCTGTGAGAGAAAGGATCAGAAAACATGCTCAATAGAGCCCACACACGTGTGACAATTGTCATTTTGATGATGTCACAAGTAAATGCACTCTGGGTAATTCAGGGTGAGGTGAAGTCAGTCATTTTCCAACACAGGGTCATGGGGGGTCTGCTGGAGCCATTCCCAGCCAACACAGGGCACAAGGCAGGAAACAAATCCCGGGCAGGGCGCCAGCCCACTGCAGGGCACACACACACACACACACCCACACCAAGCACAATTATGCACCTAACCTGCATGTCTTTGGGCTCTGGGAGGAAACCCACGCAGACACGGGGAGAACATGCAAACTCCATACAAGAAGGACCCGGGAAGCAAACCCAGGTCTCCTTACCACTGCGCCACCGTGCCACCCGTGAGTTGAAGTGACGGATACAGTTGTGCAGAATGGCGGCTTTGACCGAAAAACTGAGTGTGAGATGCGTTAGTCAAACGCAAGCCAAGGTCAGAGCCAAAAAGACTGAATGATTTGTCATCAGAGCCAAAAGGGTGACCAAAAATTCAAAGTCACAAACAAGAACGAGATTGTGTTAATTGGGAAATCAGAAATAAGGGCTGTTCGAACAGCAAGTCAAAGGTTACAGTATATCCATCAAACCCAGATACCCCAGAATGGTTCACGTTGACCTTCGAGTGAGCACATCCTTAGAGAATTCTGGGTAAGGTTTCCATGGAAACGACTACTGGCGAAGCCTGCTGAAAAACAAGATGGCATCGCATTAGCAGATTCCGATCAAAATGAATTAGAAGTCAAAATAAATGTTAAATTTGCATTCATCGACAGTCAAGAAGAGATGTTTAGATGGCAGGAGCCCTTGAAGGACGTTATCCAAAATGTTTTTATTTTTCACTTACCGATCACAACATTAAAAAACCAAAAGAAGAAGAAGATGATGAAGAAGAAACCTCAGCACACAGACACAGGGAGAACACATCTACTCCGCCGTGCCAGCCTCAGTGTCCCCCTGCCATTCACTATTCTAATCTACAAAAAGAAAAAGAAGGGGGGAATTTCATGACGTGATTGATGCGTTCGTCTTCAGCTGACCTCGAGTATGGAATTTCTTTCTGATCCAGATAATTGCACAGTTAATCCTTCAGAGAGCTGTCAACGTTAACACAATGATAAGACTCTAAAGCCGTCACTCTAATTAACATTGCGATGTATGGAGAAGGCTTCGCCCTTAAGTGCAAGTCCTACCTGCCGCTAATTACCTCAAATACGAAGAGCTGTCAGAGCAAATGACAGAGCCGTGGCTTTCAGTGGCCCTTGGAGACCAACGTGAGACACCAGAGGCCTTGTTGAGGTCTGAAAATGAAGTCAGGAAAAGCAAACCCGCTTGGCGGCAGCGATCGTCACCAGAGAGACGGACGGTGCGTAGGGGTCAGTGTACAGTAGTAGCGAATCGTGCACACCATGGCAGTCGGTCATCTAGCTGGTCCAAGGGTTCATCCCTCATGTCTGGTCAGATGTCTTCACCTAAGACTCAATGATGACAAATGCGTTCTGAGCTTCTTCGGTTTTCGAACAGCTGTGGAATACTGGGGAGGCGCTCCAGCCCCTCCAGCCGCCCCAACCCCAACCCAGACAGGCAGAGACACAAGCGCAGCACACGACTCTCTTGTATTTCCATGGGGATGCGCTTTTCCCTCTCACTCCCCACAGCAGCACAATACAAAGAGCACCAAAGTCCAGTACTTTTCTTCTCTTCGTCTCTGTGTCTTTCTCCGCCTCCACTCCTCTCCCAGCAAGCTTTGTCCATCTCCTCCTGACTCCTCGAGTAGTTGTGGACACCTAGAAACCCTCTGGGTGTCCAATGAGCTTCTTCTGGCAGCATTTCAGGGTGTGGTGCTAGTGCTGCCAAACAGAGCTTGGCAAATGTCCAGGCGCCCCTGGCAGTGGTCACGGGCCCCAGCAGGGTTGAGCTTCTATGCTCCAAATCCATGGCCCCAGTGCAAGCCAAGGGGAGCTGCCCTCTAGCTTTCCAGGGGAGATAGTATCCGGAATAAGCTCTACCCCCGGTTCTTTCCTTTATTGAGGCATCCCGGCTGGGTAAGGGCCCCAGCGGTCTGCCACATGCCAAAGTTTGCAAGGTAAGGCAGCTTTAGTCACTGATCACTAATCAGATCAGCTCTTTGCCCACTTCATTTCGTGAACCTACTTGTTGCTCCTCCAAACGTCCAATTTAAATGTAGACCTCAGCGTAAACACTTGCAGTGCACCGTGCCATGCCAATGTCTCTGGGATATTCCATTTGGTATGGGATTCGTAATAGCAGTGTTTATGTTTATAATATGCCATCTGTTGGAATGACAAACGCAAGGCATTGCAATTTATTATTACAAATGTTTGTGGTGCGCCATCTGCTGGAAAGACAAATGCAATGCATTTTATTGCTGAAAAGGTGTGTGATACGCCATCTGTTGGAATGAGAAATGCAATGCTTATGTTTCAGTTATATGCCATTTGATATGGGATCCATAAAATCAGTGTTAATGTTTGTGACTTGCCATCTGTCATAGTGAGAAGTACAATGCATTTTATTGCTAAAAGTGTTTGTGATGTGCCATCTGTTGAAATGGCAGTTGGTATGCACGTGTCTCTGTTATATGCCACTTGGTATGGGATTTGTAAAAGCAGTGGTAGTATTTGTGATGTCCCATCTGTTAGAATGAAAAATGCAACACATATGTCTCTCTTATATGCCATTTGATATGGAATCCATAAAAATCCGTGTTAATGTTTGTGATGCACCATCTGTTGGAATGACAAATGCAATGCACAATCCTTGAAATATTCAATTTGATATGGGATTCCTAAATGCAGTGGTAGTATTTGAGATGTGCCTTCTGCTGGAATATTACTTTACTGCAAATGTTTGTCAGGTGCCATTTGTTGGAATGACAATTTCAATCCATTTTGTTACTACAAACGTTTCTGATGCGCCATCTGTTGGAATGGAAAACACAATCCATATGTCTCTGATATATGGCATTTATTCTGGGATTTGTAAAAGCAGTGGTAGTGTTTGTGATGTGTTGTTTGTTAGAATGAAAAATGAAATGCATTTTAAAACTGCAAATGTTTGTGATGTGCCATCTGTTGGAATGAAAAGTGCAATGCATATGTGTCATTTATAAGCCATTTGAAATTTATCTATCTATCTGTGGAATGTGTAAAAGCAGTGTTAATGTTTGTGATGTGCCATCTGCAATGCATTTTGTTACTGCAAATTCTTGGGATGCGCCATCTGTTGGAGTGACCAATGCAATGCATTTTATTACTAGAAATGCTTGTGGTGCATCATCTGTTAGAATATCAAATGCATTATTATTATTACAAGCATTATAAAACACATTCCAATAGATGTTTAATGCTGAATACACTGAGGTGTAGCATAGTTACTAGTATGTACAGTATACTGTATATACACATACAGTATATATGTGTGTGTGTGTGTGTTTATGTCTATGTTTTGTTTAGTGTTCTTAATTTAATGTAATCCATATTTCATTCTGTTTTGCGGGGTTGTATGTTGTATGATTTTCATTTAATCCAAACACTCACCAGCTCAGATTCTGATTGGGACTGGGCCGACTGGTGAATTGCTGGCGCTCTTTTTGGATGAGCTGTTTAAAGTTTTTCAAGTAAATTTAGATGCGGTGTTAGACGTGTTCACATGAAAGAATGCAACTGTTTTTTTTTTTTGTTCTTTTGGTTTGTTTGGACGTTACTTTAGATTTTTGACCGTTCTTTTCCCTAACCCCCTTGTCTCCTGGTGGCTTTTTCAATTGTCTTTTTAAGAGCTGGCCTTTCTTCAGAGATGTGTAGCCCACCAGGCAGGCACCAATCCAAACGGATCTAGAAGGGCTGACGTTACACGGAGTGTCCCATGTGTGACATGTAGGGAGGTCCTACAAGGCCCTAGTAACATAAACCACCCGTTCCCAGCGTGTGAGGACACATGGCCACATATGGCCACATACGCCTTCTCCTCTCCCTGTATGTGTCCCTAGATGGTCTGTGATGTCATTTCCAGTTTTGCCCAAATTGACCTTCCCTGCCATTCCGGGGGTTATTTCAAGAATGATGCCAACAGAAGTCAGTATTCTCTTATTAGTCCCCTGCTTCTGAACTCGATGGAAGAGAATCTTTTAGTGACTGAGCTCAGAAGTCACCGAGAATGGGGTCTCCCACTGGTCACCAACTCTGTATGTTCTCCTTTGATTCTTCTTTTCACAAGAGGGAAACGCCAAGAGGCGCCACAACACGAGTGGCCTCAACCATCAAAAAGTTTCACTTGAACATGCGAAAAACATTTGTTTTATTTCTGTGACAGAAGTTTAGTCTCAATAAATATGTCATCAGGGGGTGGTTATGGAAATTGAAAGAATAACTGGAGGCAATTTCTTTTATTATGTTAACTAATTATTTTTTAATCACCAGGCAGAAACCAACTGAACACTCTTATGAGCCGTAAAAAACAAAACAGAGAAATAATAACAGCAATGTGTGGAGAAAGTGGCATTGCGGCTTTCATGAAATCAGAGACCGCCTCACGGCCACAGAAAATTACTTTTTTTTTTTTTTTTACTTTTTTCATTTTATTACTCAAAATATCAGTTTTTCAAACAAACATTTCTTATTAATGTAATGATAATAGCCAAAAATAATGAGGGGGCTGGGATGTACTGTAATAACATGCTGACGCATCGGTAACAACTGGCATCTGAAAGTCAAATCACACAGTGCCACCAATCAGGTAATTATTGGTAGTTTTAGAATGTGCCTTCTAGGCTGGGCACTACTATACGATAAAGCCCCTTTGTCCTCTTTTGTTTGGCATGACAGGTGAGACTTGGAGCTGCAGCTACAGCCCCTGCAATGACAACATGTGACTTCAGCTAAACAGCACTTGGCCACTCTAGTGACACTGGCACTGGCTCAGAGGTGACTCAGTGTGGCACCAGAAAGACACACAGCAAGACAAAGGTGTGCCACACCGATTAACGTAAATTGATCCTATTGATATCTGCCCATTAAGATTACCATTGAGCTGTGGCCAAGTGACAACGGGGGAGAGGAAAACAAAAACTCCAGAGAAGTAAAACCTCTGGGGAGACCACAGTCAGCGACGAGTGGTGGAGAACGAAACGATACGCACGAGACTGGACGTGCAGCACAACTCTGTCTGCCTATCTCTCAATCATATAGTGCCTTTCACATCTATCTATCTATCTATCTATCTATCTATCTATCTATCTATCTATCTATCTATCTATCTATCTATCTATCGTGCCTTTCATGTCTATCTATCTATCTATCTATCTATCTATCTATCTATCTATCTATCTATCTATCTATCTATCTATCTATCTATCTATCTATCTATCTATCCTTTACAGTGCCATTCAGTTCTTTCTATCTATTGTTTCAATGTATTTATCCCAGCTGTATAAAGTATCTGCCTTAAATTTGAGGGGAGTCCTACATGCAAGTCTGGACAAAGTGTGAGGAGAGCCCCTCCAGCACCCCCCTCCCCCCATCCCTGTGTCACATACGAACAAGTGTGACACTGCACTCTGTACACAAGACAACAGCGGCTGGTAATGGCAGATTAAACGTATAAACTGTTTCAGTGAATTTTAAAAGTGTTCCATCCCATAATTACTTTGGCAGATAGCTGATGCGCTCCGCAGTAATGTATTACTTTTTCATTTTTTTTTGTCTAATTGAGAAGCCTCACTAAGCTCGTACTGACCGAGTCTTCTGTTTGACTCGCAGAGTGCAGCTTGAACCTGCAGCCGGCCGGGTCTTTGAAGCTGGAAGCCCCGCGTTCGGTTCTTTCCACGCAGATATTTCGGATGTGATTCTTTCTGCCAACCTCACGTTAAATGCTGGAGGAGTTTGTGTTTATGGAAATGAGCGCATGAAACATGGCAGCAGATGGGACGCAGTGGATTTTCATTTTTTTTTATTTGTTACTTTCCAACACCTCAGTCCCTGATTTCCAAAGCCATTTGCTCCATTTAAAGGCAATACATTCAAGTGCACATTTTTTTAGAGCGCGGGTCATTTTTCACAGAGCGAATCAACTGCTATTGATAAAACATCCCATTAGAGCCCACAAATGCCTCCCATTACTTGTTTTAAAGGAGATTCTTCATTTCAGATTGTCATCGCTCATCCCGTCCAGCGCCACTGAGTACCCTTTCATGATTCAGCGCCCACTCTTTCTTTCTTTCTTTCTTTCTTTCTTTCTTTCTTTCTTTCTTTCTTTCTTTCTTTCTTTCTTTCGGTGTGTTTCTCTATAAAAAAAAACAGCATATGTTATGTTGTAGTCCTGTAGAATTGTGCTAATTTTAGGTTACATCAAAGACCGCTGAGAAATACAGACATCCTTTCAGATGGAGATGAAGTGTGCGGAGCTTGATTCGCATTCCCAGTAATTAATTCCTTAGAGGCCGAGGAGATCTTTAAGCCGGCAGACTTTGAGCTTTTTATTTTAAACCCACAAATTGATTTATCTTGTTTGAAACAACTGAAGAATACCTGCATGTGCCACAGTGTCACAAAACGCTGCCAGCCGGGCTGAGGAATGAAAAACGTAGTCGGAGCCACAAAAGCAGTGACACTTCATCCAAAAGGATCGGGGACATTCATCATGCGGCGGTGGCCGTGGCAGTGGCGGCGGAGGGACTTGCGCTCCCTCCCCTCCTTTAATTACCTGCGTGCGCCGACTCGGCCAGCAAGTGTCTGCTCTTCATTAGCAGGGGGTCAAACATGTTTGTGTCAGTCTTTGAGGGGGCAACTGCAAGAAACAAACATCACGACATAAAGAAAGAGCGTCAGAAAGCGACTTCCTTATGAAAAAGTAAAAACTGTGAACACAGATGAACAAAAGCAGAAACGTGAAATTGTGCGCCATTAAGAATGTCACCACGAGACTGCAATGGACGGCATCGGCAAAATGATTCTGTTAGGAAATGAACTGTGAATGGAAAAACACAAAAATGACAAAAGAAAAAAGGCATAGGTGGACAAGTGCAAGGAAGGGATCGGCAAGATTATTAGGCCTACATTGGGACAAAGTTATTGTAAAAACGACATGATGACGTCATTAAAAACCAGGAAGAATAATACTGAAACGTGTAAAATACGATAAAGAATATCGAGCTATCAACATTATTATCAGTAACCGATTATTTTTAGTAAACTTAGAAAAAAAATAGTTTTGCGAAGGTTAGCAAAATGTATATAATAAATATTAAAAAATGTGTTATGGAAATATAAAATCGTTTACACAAAATAATTATAAAGTAAAAATGAGAGATATGGATAAAATTATATCTGAGAATTAAATCACATTGCAAAAAATATTTACATTATGTTGTAATGTGGGGCGACACGAAATGTCAATGTGTTCAAAGTTTATTATAATAGTAATAATAATAATAGTAATAATAATAATGTGTATTCCTACCCCGCCTTTTTAATTGGTATGTCCCGAGCTCCCTCGTTGCTGCTGACGCCGCTTGACGCCAGAGATTTTCGTCTTTTTCCCTTCACGTTGTCGGTGATTATCCCATCCTAATACTTTCTATGACTTCTTAACAGAAACCTACAATCAAGTGTACAGACTCTCAGCCTTTGACTTTCTTGGTGAGTGAAACTATCTGTCCATCATGTTCACTACAACCAGCGAAGTAAACAAACTTATTACATTAATAACTGAAAATAATCAGTCAAATATTGACATCATAGAAATTTTAAAAATCATATTGAAAACATATATAATGGAACTGTTATTATATTGCAAAAAAAAAACAAAAAACAGATTGTATCTTTAAAATAAGATGAGTGATTTTGAATAAAAAGTGATATTAAAGAATTTATATCATATTGTGTGTATATTGCATATAAAAACGTATGCTGCAGGCAGTGGGGTGTAAGCAGAAACGTGAAGTTTGAACCCCAGCCAGGAGGAAGCCATGGCTGACCTGAAACAGTTGATGAGCCACAGTATCAGCCAGCCGCTCAGTGGCTCTAGACTTACATTTGCTTCTCGTCGTTCCTTCGTCATAGCAGATGCGTGACGCTCAGAAGATGTCGCCACTGGAGGTTTTATTTTATTTTTATGTTTACTTTTGTTTTTTTGCACTGTCACGGTGTGTAGCACATTATTCTGTGATCGTAAGGGCCAGTTTGCGCAGGCCTTTGTTGTGAGAGTGTTCTGTTTTTCCATACTTGACATTCTGCAGTTAGCACTGCTGTTCTTCTTCTTCTTCTTCTTCTTCTTCTTCCTTTGAGCTGCCTCAGCAATGTGCGTCACACTCAGCAGATGGTGCTGCTGTTCTTCTTCTTCCTCTGAGCTGCCTCAGCATTCTGCTATGTGCTTCACACTCAGCAGAAGGTGTTGCTGCTCTTCTTCTTCCTCTGAGCTGCCTCAGTAATGTGCTATGTGCTTCACTCTCAGCAGATGGTGCTGCTGTTCTTCTTCCTTTGAGCTGCCTCAACAATGTGCGTCACACTCAGCAAATGGTGTCGCTGCTCTTCTTCTTCTTTTGAGCTGCCTCAGTAATGTGCTATGTGCTTCACTCTCAGCCGATGGCGCTGCTGTTCTTCTTCCTTTGAGCTGCCTCAGCAATGTGCTTCACACTCAGCAGATGGTGTTGCTGTTCTTCTTCTTCTTCTGAGCTGCCTCAGCAATCTGCTATGTGCTACACACTCAGCAAATGGTGTTGCTGTTCTTCTCATTTTAGTCATGTCACCCTCTCGAGCAGGTTGCTCAAAAGACGTGAACCCTGATAACTTTTCATTTTTTGCTTCACCTGGGCATATCATGTCATAAGCTATTGATTAAGAGCAAGATCGAGATTCCAGTCCCAGTAATTGTGTGACTGATGGACACAAAGCTTTAGCATTTTACACATGGAGATTTTTTCTATTTATATTTTCCTTACATTATAATGTCAGTTTGTCTGTTTTTTTTGGTCCTTTATATGGTATTTAGAATCAGAATGTTATACTAGCAAACTAGCAAGAAGAATTTAAAAAAGAAACCTGGAAGAAAACAGCCCTAATTACCGAAGCCAAGACACGAGACATAAACTGAGCTGAAAAATGTAGGCACAAGTTAAAAGTTCAAAAAGTATGTAGGAGTAAAATAATCATTTAAAAAAAGGGGTTTGAATCCATTAACTCGGATAAAGAAATAATCCCCAGAGCGGACTTTTCACCAAGGTCGCGACCTCTGAGGATACGCCCCCTTAACCGTAACGATTGCTATGTTAAATTTGAATTCCAGGGTTAAGAAACACAAAAATAAAGGTTAATTCTCGACAAAAGAGAGAAGGAAATGTGTAAAAAATGAATAGATGCGTCGAATGTGTAAAGGATTCCCAATCACAGGGCTATTGTTTGACATGCACCACCTGTTGGAATGAAAAATGTGGCCACTTTTTATTAGCACGTTGAATTGCAAGAGACTTTCCAGTAGATGGCGCACTGCAAACATTAACGGTGAGCACGGCCAATGTGGTGCGACAGCTGGATGGACAGAAGTTGCTTTGCATCATGTGTAGTCCATTAGTCACCACACCACCGTCCGCACTGTCGTCATTGGTGTGTTGTAGCCTGTTGATGCCATATGTGGTTTGTCTGTCCAGTGTCCATTTAAAGAAGGTGACACAGAAGCCCAGACAAGGTGAAAGGGAGCAACAAGAAGGTTAACAGTGAAGCTGCCATCACTCAACCAGCCTCCAACGATCAGCGTCACCCAGATGTAACAAGAAGATTGGCGTTCTGCCGCTGAGTGCCCTCTGTGGAGGAATGGTCACCTGGCCCTCCGAGACCCTACTTAAAAGTAGCAGACTTGAGAATGGACGGGATGGATGATTGATGAAGCTCAGTGCTCCTCACAAACAATACCAGAAGAACGATCTGCTCTTCTCGTTACTCCTCCTTTTTGCACTCCATTGTCTTCATTCGACAGCACGCTTGTCACTTCATTTAAAGCAGAATGATTGTGTGGAATGTATGAAGAATCAGAAGGTTTCTGTTTGGGAACAATAGCAGTGATTCATTGTTTCAAGCGGCTTTGTGACACCTAACTACAGTCGATTGATCTCCCAACTGTGCGGCTCCTCATTAGCACTTTGGTGGTTTTCTCGTATGATTTGGCTCCTAAAGCAATGATGAAACTGTTCACCTCAGAACTGTGTGGCATCTTGTAACGCATATCCTTAAAGGTGACTACTTCAACCCCAGCACGTGTTCATAAATGACGAGCTAAAGACCCCGGCACTGCTCAGGTATATATACTAACTAATCAAATCCTTAGGACCACTGTGCTCATATAGGGTAGGGTCTTCCTTTTCACCCTCAAAACAACCTCAGTTCTCCATGGCATGGATTCCACAAGATGATGGAAACATCCCTTTGAGATTCTGGTCCATGTTTACATTGCCACATACATTCAGGGGACAGCTGAAGGTCTTTAGTGACTGTAATTCCACTGCCACACCAGGGGTTGGCGCAGCGTCTTACCATCTAGTGACTGTAATTCCAGCACACCACCTCGTAGAAGAGGGCGCTCACCACAACCATCTGATAGAACATCTGCAGCATCTTATTGCAGATGTTGAAGGACGCCAGCCTTCTAATGAAGTATAGTCGGCTCTGTCCTCTCTTACACAGGTCATCAGTATTGGCAGTCCAGTCCAGTTTATCATCCAGCTGCACTCTCAGGTATTTACAGGTCTGCACCCTCTGCACAGTCACCTCTGATGATCACAGGGTCCATAAGGGTTTTGGACCTCCTAAACTCCACCACCAGCTCCTTGGTCTTGCTGGTGTTCAGGTGTAGGTGCTTTGAGTCGCACCATTTAACAAAGTCCTTGATTAGGTTCCTATAGTCCTCCTCCTGCCCACTCCTGAAGCAGCCCACCATAGCAGTGTCGTCAGTGAACTTTTGCACGTGGCAGAACTCTGAGTCGTATTGCAAGTCTGATGTATGTTGGATGAACAGGACCGGAGAAAGTCCAGTCTGCTGTGGCAGTCCAAAATGTCAGACTGGCAGGTCCCGAGACGCATATACTGAGGTCGGTCTGTAAGATAGTCCACGATCCATGGCACCAGGTGTGAGTCTACTCCCATCTCTGTCAGCTTGTCCCTGAGGAGCAGAGGGTGGTTGGTGTTTTTATTTTTTAAATAAAATGTATTATTATTGATTGATTAATTGCTTTTAATTCAGTATTAAATGCACCGAAATGCGTCCAGTTTTAGCACTTTTACTTCTAAGCCTAAGTCCACTTTCAGGAGAGTTCGTCGGTGGTGCAGTTAGCAGCCCGGTGAGCTTTAAGTTACTTTTAATTTTAATCCTGATCGTTCTGAGGTCGTTGGTCCACCGATGAAAGGCGCTTTGCGAGAGCACATCTGAGCTCACCTCATCACCGGCGGGGTCTGAAAGCTTTAAACAAAGTGCGGGGAGGTTAATCCCAGGGACGCTGAGAGCTAAGCTGCAGAGTGAAGCCTGGGAGGGGCGGTGAAAAGAAGGGTCCCAGCCTCGGTCCTGCAGGGGGCGCACTGTGGCTGCAGGTTTTTGTTCCCACCAGCTGATTGGACTCCTGGGCTAATTCAGTGATGTGTTATTTCCCAAGTTCTGCATTTTGGGGACAATATGGAAATTAGAAAACGAAGTTTGGTAAAAAAAAAATATATATATATATATTAAAATGTACCAAGCAGTTATATGGGAATAATGCATTTTTTTTTTCTTTTCATCTTGATTTTCATTCTACTTTTCTAGGTGTTCTAATTGTTTAATTAATCCATTATTTACTAGTTAGTGGCTCTGATGCTAAAGTGGTTGCAGCCTTTGATTATTCCGTGTTGTTTGCCAGCGTGTCTGCTCTGCTCATTTTGAATTGTCATTAATAAGATTCAACAAAGGGGAAAAACTGCACAGAGAAAAAAGGGCAAAACAGAATGAAATCAACAAAAGAGAGTTAAGCATTTCAATCGATAGCAAAAGCAGAAATATTTCTAAATGTCTTATAAATGTAAAGATCATGCTGCTGTGCTATTCTGAATGTAGAATAAGAGAACAATAAAACCAGCTAATGAAATGAGATCAGCGCCATCAGGTGCTGTCACTAAAACCTGCAGCCACAGTGCGCCCCCTGCAGGACCGAGGCTGGGAAACACTCAGGGGGCCGAAGGACGCAGGTGCAGGAGGGGACTTGCGGCTGGAATGGCGGAGACGGGCTGTCCCGTGGCGGGCAGGGGCACTCAGAAAAGTGAAGAAGAGAAGCGGGGACTGCCAAGCAGTTGCCATCGTGTCCTTTGGAGGTGGCCATGCAGTTCAGAAGAAATGAAAAGGCAAAACACTTCACATGTGCGTGTCTCCAGTGTTCCAACCGCATGCCCGTTTGGTTGATTGCTGAGTCTGGGTTGGCCCCATGGCTGCCTGTGTGTGTGATGGGGGCATCCCTAGGGTGGCCAGATTAGAAAAACAGAAATACGGGACACTCTTAAAATCCCTCTCTATATTACTATATACTGTGTATTCATTTATACATGGCCCCTACACACCCAGACCAATATGTTATATAAAAGTTGAGACATAAGTTAAAAACAGAAAGCAAGGATTTTAATGGGTTTTGAGGAAAACAAAAGTAAAATCATTTGAAAGTTATTTAATACACGCTAAAAAAATACTGTAAAAGTGAAATCATTTGAAAATATGTATTTATTTAATATAGACAACAGAGAAATCCATCCATTATCCAACCCGCTATATCCTAACTACAGGGTCACGAGGGTCTGCTGGAGCCAATCCCAGCCAACACAGGGTGCAAGGCAGGAAACAAACTCCGGGCAGGATGCCAGCCCACCGCAGGGCACACACACACGGGACAATTTAGGATCGCCAATCCACCTCACCTGCATGCCTTTGGACTGTGGGAGGAAACCCACGCAGACACGGGGAGAACATGCAAACTCCACGCAGGGAGGACCTGGGTCTCCTAACTGCGAGGCAGCAGCGCTACCCACTGCGCCACCGTGCCGCCCCAACAGAGAAATATTATTATTTAATATAGACAGTTAGAAAAAAAGGTGGACTGTGGCAAGACCGTGGCGGCTGGAGAGCTAAACGGTAAGTAAGAGTGTCTCCGTCCTCCGCCAACCACAGCAACTCAACAAGATGCAAACAGGCAGCAAACGCGAGTTTCCTCGTTACGTTTGGGTTATTTTCATCAAGAGAATCTGTGAAAAGAAAGTATAATTACTTATGAAGTTACAACTAAGTACTGTAAGAAGGTAGTAAAAATATTCTCTATTTGAAAATGAGCTAAATACGGGACATTTGGGCGTCCCCGAAAGGTCAGTACGGGACAGGGTATAAAAGGAACGTCTGCCAACACCAGGCATCCCGGACAGGATGGCTTCTGATCCTTCACCCAGCTGGGAAGCCAGTAGGATGGAAAGATAACTTGGCAAGGCTGCAGGCTTCTCAAACACACTAGATGGCTGCCTCCCTAGGCAAAGCTACCAATGCAGACACCCGCAAGGCATGTTGGGAACTGGAGTCCGATTGAGCAGCCTTGTCATGTTCCATGGGTGCCACCAGGGGGTGCTGCAGGGATACGGGATTCCTACCCTTTCGAACTTCCTTTTGACCCGGAAGTGCTTCCTGCAGGCTGTGCCCCGGCAGTGGAAGTGCTTCCAGGTCCTGGGCCATTTCTGGGCATTGGTGTTCTTTGCAAGAGCCCTCTAGTGGTCAGGGTACATTACTACAGCCCCATGTTGAGATTCCTATCTTTAATTTGACGCTTGTGCGTCTTGGATTTGAACCTCGTCTTAATGGATGATTTATTGAACTGTTTTAACCTCCACGTTCACTTGCTTTTATGAGATTATTGATTTATTGTGGATGATGCCCTGCACTCTTTGCTCTTTCATTTTTGATTGCTTTAAATCAAAGCCTTTTTGCACCTACCCCTTGCTGTATGTGTGTGTGTCCTCATTTGCCCGGCTCACCTCAGTTCATTACTAGCGACGGTGACAATGGAGTGTGGAGCCGTCCCGGACCGTCTCACACACACACAGACACACACATACAAAGCAAAGCCACGCAGTCCTAGCTCAAGAATAATGACCACCATCTGCACTGAATGGCCTCTTTGGGTGGGGGTGTTGGGGGACACCCAGCTAGCCGAGTCACAAAGCCCGCACGGCAGCAAGGCCAGCGACGTCACGTCTCTAAGTTAGCCGAGGCTGCCGCGCCATTAGCCGATTTAGCTCATGCAATTAAAGAGATAAGAAGTGACTCGGGTGAGTGGCTGTCACCTGGCAGAAATCCTCATTCATTAGCGAGCTATCGATTACAGCTGTCTGGCTTAGTGACCCGTGTCCAGCTTCGCTCATAAAACGTCTGCGCCGTTTTATTTTATTTTTTTTTTTTACTGGCAATTTTCTGGTTATTAATGCTGTCAATTTCTCATTAGAGTGACTTCTACCAAAACCCTCTGTGCAGCCCCTATGCCTCGGCCCGTCTTGTAATGATTTGTTTCCTGCTGGCTGTTCTCTCGCCGGCCGTCTAGAGAGAGGAGTCCAAACTTGTAGATATTTTTATTTTAATACACTGTGTGTATACGGTGGCTATAGAAAAGAATCCCCCCTTTGAAATATTCCCACTTTTTTGTACTTTACAGCCTTAAATGAAAATACACACACGAAAAATGTTTCTTCCCGGCTTTACTTACTCAATGCAACTTATAAAACATTCAAGTGAAGATATCACAGCTACAGTTCAGAAAAATGATAAAAAATCAAAAACAAGACCTACTGAGATGAATAAAAGATCAGCCCCCCCATGTCAATGTCATTTTGTTGACCCCCCTTTTGCTTTAATGACAGTCTTGAGTCTGTTGATTCTTTTCTATCAGCTTTGCCCATCTAGATTGAGCCCACTCAATATTTGCCCCCCACTCTTCTTTACAGTTTAACTGTTCAAGTTCGGTCACATTGGGTGGTGAGCGTTGCTGGTCTGCTATCTTCAGATCTTTCCACAGATTTTCAGTGTGATTTTACTCTGGGCCACACCAGGACATTCACTTTTTTCTCCTTCAGCCACCGTGTGGTCCGTTTTGCTGTGTGCTTCGGGTCGTTGTCGTGTTGAAAGGTGAACATTCTGCCCATCTTCAACCTTCTGGCAGAGGGTAGCAGGTTTTCCTCCAGAATTTGATGGTATTTTGCCCATCCATTGTCCCTTCTACCCTAACAAGAGCCCCAGGCCCCCCATGACAGGATGCTGCCCCCTCCATGCTTTACTGTAGGTAAAGTGGAGTTTTTTTTGTGTTGTTTTTTCTGTCCACCCTGACCATCGGACCTTACTCTTATTCTATGTTAATTAATGTTGACTTATTTTCTTTTATTTTTCTATTCTTCATTTTGTAAAGCACTTTGAGCTACATTTTTTTTTGTATGAAAATGTGCTATATAAATAAATGTTGTTGTTGTATGGTGTGGTGTGGATGGTGAGCTGCACTGGTGGACTGTTTGGTGTTGAGGCCAAATAGTTTGATTTTGGTCTCATCGGACCAGAAGACCTTTTTCCACTTGGCATCAGAATCTTCAAGGTGCGTTCTGGGAAATCTCAAACGAGCCTTAATGTGGCCTCTCTTGAGAAGAGTGACCCTCTGGAACAAGCCACAGTGGTGGAGCGCTTGTGAAGTTGTTGTCACCTGCACACCATTAATGACCACTCTGTCATCAAATCCTGTAACTCCTTCAAAGTGGCCATTGGCCTCTCGGTGGCCTCTCTTACCAGTTTCCAGTTTGGAGGGACAGCCGGATCCAGGGAGGGTCCTGGTAGTACCAAACACTTCTTTATGATGGACTTTACTGGGCTCTTTGGGATTGATGAATCCTCTGAGATGTTTTTGTCTCCATCTCCTGCCTTCTGTCTGTCCACAACTTTGTCCCTGAGATCTTCTGAAAGTGGCCTGCCACCCATAGTCAGCTGTTTGCTGTCAGTTGCCCTACCAAGCAAGGGAATGAATAGACCAGGAACAGCTTCACTAATCCCACTCATTACAGCTGATCACAGGTGGAAGGAAGCCAGTAACTGCAATGGGAATGGTGGGCACTGACACCTGATTGGGTTTAGGAGGGGGGGATCCTTTATTCATCTCAGGATTTCTTGTTTTTTTAGTCATTCAGTTATTGTCCAAACCGCTATATCCTAACTACAGGGTGTGGTGGACGGCTGGGGGTGGTACCCAGCCGGGACGCCCAGGAGGACCGGAGGAGGGCTTACGCCTCCTCCAGACCACGAGGGGACGACCACCCTGGTTGCACTGGGGGCCACGGGTGCAGAGCTTGGAAGCTCAACCCTGTAGGGGCCTGTGGTCACCGCCAGGGGGCGCCCCGGTGCCTGAAGAACCTTGGACCTCAGCACTTCAGCCACACCAGGAAGTGCTGGGGGGAAGAAGACTCGGGACACCCGGAGGACTTCCGTGTGCGCAGCCGGCACTTCCGCCACACTGGGGTGTGTCCGTGGAGGACTGCCGGGAAGCAGCTGGAGCCTATCTGGGCTGGTATATAAGGGGACGCCTCCCTTCATTCGGAGTCAAGAGTCGGGTGGCAGAGGACGGAGCTGAGAGAGCGGAGTGGAAGCGGCCAGAAGGAAGGCACTGGAGACTGTGAGGCCTGGACTTTGGGGGATCGGTGTTGGAGGCACTGGGTTGTGCACTAGACTGTTTGTAAATATTATATCTATAATAAATATGAGTGTGTTGGGTGCTAAACCGTTGTCCGTCTGTCTGTATCCGGGTCACGTTCCACAAGGGTCACAGGGGTCTGCTGGAGCCAACACAGGGCACAAGGCAGGAAACAAACCGCGGGCAAGGCGCCATCCCACTGCAGTCTTGTTTTTGATTTTTTTAAATTCTTCTGAACTGTAGCTGTGATGTCTTTCACTTGGATGTTAGAGATGGCATTGAGTAAGTAAAGCTGGAAAAAATATTAGTTTGTGTATTTTTATTTACGGCTGTAAAGCAAAACAATGGGAATATTTCAAGGGGGGGATTCTTTTCTATACCCACTGTATCTAGACATTTTATTTGGCCACCCATATGACTGTAGATGTGTTGAATTGGGATTTTGCCGTATCTGACACTTCCAGTTTCAGTTCTGTCCACTTTCTACAGGACGTGACAGTTTGGTCACACAGAGCAGCCATCCAATTCAAGTGATGATCTGCTGACGAGCCTTTGTCTCAGTGGTAGGGCGAGCCTCACGGGGTACGGCATTGGTCAAAAAATAGGGGGAGGAATTTAACTGTAGCGCCAGCTCCTGCCCAGAAGTTGGGGAGGACTAATCTGACGGACGCTGATGTCACTTCCACCCAAACACCCCGCCTCTTTCATCTCTGTGTCTATAAAGTCTACCAAACCTGAAAGGAAGGTCATCATTCAAGACCATTAGAGTGAAGTCCAGCAAACTCCTTGTCCTGTTCAAGAAACCAGTTGAGACGATTTGAGCTTTGTGGCATGAGATGTTATCCTGCTGGAAGGAGCCCTGAGAAGATGGCGGTCATAAAGGGATGGACATGGTCAGTAGGCCGTGCTGGCCACCACTCCTAACTTCACCAACTCTGATGAGGTTCCTCACACCGTCACGCTTCTTCTCTTGTGTCTGAGCCAATTCTGCACTTTATTCCTTTTGATGATTGAGGAGCCACCTTTTCCTTGTGTTTGTATTCACGTCTGTGGTCACTGTTATCTGTCGGCCCTGTCTGCGTGAAGAGCGACGGTTTGCCTGTTCAGATTTGTTGAAAAAGGCACATGTTCCCATGGGGGTGCACTTACTTTTTCACACGACTGGATGTTGATGCACTTTTTCCGATGACTTTGTATTTCATAATTGCCATTTTCTTTATTTCAATTTAAACCAAACGGCGCTCCATATATAAGTGCAGTTATTCAAGTTGAAACAGCGAGGTGACATGAAACAGGTGAAGCAATCGAGTCATCCCTAGCGATTCACAGGGGTTAAGGGCACAGGACTTCTAGACTTTCTGACTGGCAGGTAATGGGATTTCAGCCACCATTATCACAAACACAGGCACCCCACGGAGATGCGTCCTCAGCCCCATCCTCTACACCCTTGTTCACCCGCGACTGTGTCGCCTCCCACATCATAAGATAACATCATCCTAAAGTTCCCTGACGACACCCATCACTGGTGAGGACCAGGTGGCCTACAGGAGGGACGTGGACAGTCTGGCGTCATGGTGTGAGGACAACAACCTCACCCTCAACACAGACAAGACGAAGGAGATGATAGTGGACATGAGGAAGGAGAGGAGACCTCACTGGCCACTGTTCATCCGAAGGCTTGAAGTGGAGAGGGTGAGCAGCATTAAATACCTGGGTGTCTACATCAGTGAGGACCTCACTTGGACACGTAACACCACACAGCTGGTCAAGAGGGCTCAACAGTGGCTGGACTTTCTGAGGACGCTGAGGAAGTTTGGTATGTCGACTAAGATCCTTGGCAACTTTTACAGCTGCATTGTTGAGAGCCTCTTGACCAGCTGCATCAACGTGTGGTACGGCAACACCACTGCTATGGACCGCAAACGCCTACTGAGAAGATCACCAGGACCCCACTGCCCTCTCTGCAGAGCATCTACAACTGCAGAGTGGGCAGGAGAACTGCCTCGATCCTCAGGGACCCCAACACGAACTCTTCACACTTCTACCCTCAGGCAGGAGGTATTGGAGTGAAAAATGCAGGACTTCCAGGCCAAAGAACTCTTTCTTCTCCAAGGCCATTAGACTCCTAAATAACTGACTGGAGTTTATAACCGTGGTCCACCTCATTCTATCGACCTCACACAGCTGTATTGGACTTGTCCACCACACACCTACCTGCACATTACACTTTATACTTCAATTCTGTTTTTTATGCTTTCTGCTGCCTCTGCTACTTATTATTTATGTTCATCTCTATACGTTGGTTTGTTATTTGGTGTGGACAGCAAAGAAAGATTTTCATTGTACGGGGAAACGTGTTTCCTTACTGTGCGCATGACAATACAACTTTGAACTTTGAATGCGAACATCCGCGAATACGTTTTATTCTAAAGTCTGTTGCACTAAATATGATGGAATAAACACGAGACAGAATCATCACGGTGCAATAAATCACGTGAGTGTGAGGCTGGCTGTCGAGACAAAGATACGCGGACATCCCCCCCAGACAAAGCGCTCAGTTCAGCAGGTCTTTAGTGAGCTCTGTGACTTTTTACAAAATGCTACTTATTATAATACATTTGTGCGTATATTTATGGTAGTAAACGACACAAATGGCTAATGGTAAAGATACAAAAGACATCCGGCAAATCACAACTAAGCACGAAAACGATAAACGCGCACGACACGGTCCAGCTTCACCGATACAGATGATGGTGGGGTAGCCATGAAATGAAACCTGAAAGTTTTGTCCTACAGTGATGTCGATGTACGTGAAGATTTGTAAAAAGTTACGAAAGTTTTCCAACCTGGATAAAATCACACGAACAAACGTTGCCAGGACAAGAGCATAAACCCGAGGAAAACTGTAATCCATGTGTGCAGTGAAGCGCTGGAACAAGAAGACACCAGTGATTGCCATCCTGCCGGCTTGTTATGACTCACTCTTAAAACTAGCGCCTTCATCTTTCACCCAGCAGCCCTTGCAATGCTCCCGGGGATGCTGGGATTTGTAGTCCTATTTATGCAGTGCCTCTATAATGTTGTTTGCAGTTTCTTTGCAATAAATCACAAAACTCTCAAAATCATTTCTATTTAATTATTGATGACAAACCCGTGAATAGGCGGCTCTGTGAATCATAAACGCAAGTATCGTATCGCAACGGTCGACTTCTACACGCACTTGTCATTTTCACATGAAGCCTTTTTCCTGCTTTCTCTGACCGGTGGTCCACTTCTCTTCTCAATAGACAGCAAAGGGAGGGTTTTCAGATTGAAATTTCATATTAAGACCAAAGATGCCTCACAGACAGCAGAATCTGCAGCCGGTGAGAGGATCCGTTTTAATTACGTTTAGAGGTTCAGACAATGATGTTCCAGAAAGCACTCGAGAAAAGGTCGTCTGCCATCACTGGAATTACCACCAGCCATTCAGGGACAAAGTCAATCAGGGCTTTTCAGTCGTGCTGCCTTTCCGACCTCATTAATGGTAAGCGCTGGCAGCCATGTGAGCCAAAGGAATCCTGGGAAATTCCTAGCTACTGCTTCTTAGCAGGTCCGGGAAATTGTTCTCTGCTTGGAAATTTGGGTTTTTACAGAAGCCCTTTAAATAAATAAATTAATTAATAAATACATAAATAGATCAATAAATATATATATACAGTATATATTGTGACGGGTGGCCATGGCCATTACCGGCCCGGGATGCCAGCTAGTTGGAAGGACCGAGGGATAGCGCATCAGCAGGGCACTACCTTCCCCAGGACACTAGAGGGCAGCCCTCCTGGGTGGCAGTGGCACCGTGGATTCCTGCAGGGCACGCTGGGAGTTGTAGTTTGGCACAGCCCTGTTGGGTTCCATGTTAGCCACCAGGGGGAGCTGCAGAGCCCTACATTGGACTCTCATCACACCTGTGAGTGACTTCGGGTCTGATTAACGAGCCATCAGGAACACTCCCAGGGCCAAGGCCAAAGGAGCCGCCTCACTCCATGCAGAGAGCCAGGAGAGTCAGGAGGAGGAAGGACTGGGAAAAGGAAGGCAGAGATCTTTGCTTGGACTGCTGCCCCCGTGACCCGGACCCAAATAAGTGGCAGAAAATGAACGGATGGATGGATGGAAAAAACCTTCACCCAGGCTTCTTCTTTTCCCACAATATAATTCTTTCTTTTCTTTCCTCCTCTTCCAGTCCTTCCAGGTGAGTGTTGTCCTCCTCTTCGCCTGATTCACCTAGGTGGAGGGGCGTGCAGATGGAGCAGTTACTTTCCTACCTGGGGAACCTTTGGGTGTAACAACAGGTGCGACTTCCATAAGACAGATCTCCCTGGTCGCACCCAAATACCCGGGATGGGCCACCTGTGCAGTCCTGCGTGTGCAAAAATACGAGACCCACCACTAGGGTGCTGCCACCTAGTGTACTGGAGGAGCACAATCCTTCCATTTTGACAGCCTCCCCATCAGGAGAGGGAAAGATGCTATATAAATAAAATGTATTATTATTATTCTTATTCTTATTCTTATTATTGGGGCGGCACGGTGGCGCAGTGGTAGCGCTGCTGCCTCGCAGTTAGGAGACCCGGGTTCGCTTCCGGTCTTCCCTGCGTGGAGTTTGCATGTTCTCCCGTGTCTGCGTGGGTTTCCTCCGGGCGCTCCGGTTTCCTCCCACAATCCAAAGACATGCAGGTTAGGTGGATTGGCAATTCTAAATTGGCCCTAGTGTGTGGGTGTGTTTGTGTGTGTCCTGTGGTGGGTTGGCACCCTGCCCGGGATTGGTTCCTGCCCTGTGTTGGCTGGGATTGGCTCCAGCAGACCCCCGTGACCCTGTATTCGGATTCAGCGGGTTAGAAAATGGATGGATGGATTCTTATTAAGAATAAGAATAATATTAGTGGATGGATAGATGTGCCCACCATCTTTATTTTTCTATAGTGAACTGTACCCTAGAGCAGGGTTTCTTAACCTGAAGTCTGTGGACCCCTAGGGGGACCATGAGGGTCAGATAAAAATGAATATTTATATTCACTACACAGCCTGGTACTGTTGATTTAGAGTAGATGTAGTAGTAGTGGTAGCAGCAATGCTAATAGAAAACGTATTAGTAGTAGATCTGTTTTAATTTGCACAAGAGGATTGTATTTCATAATTATAATGAGTAGAATCAGTGGTTCTACAGGTTCAGTTCAATTTGCTTTTCGCTCGACTTTGACTGCAGGCTCAGGGTGCCACAACAAGCTTATGGCCTTAATGCAAATGATGTCATTTACATACATTAACATGCTAATTAGGCCAAAAGTACATGGCGAGTGAAACGAGTGTCTCGTTCAGGGTGATATATGGAGCGACAAAGCCATGGGAATGAAATGGCAGCCATGTAGTTTAGAGATTAATGATCTAGCCACTAGGGGGCAACACTGGGCAAATTAAAAAAAAACAAAAAAACGAAGTACTGCTTGAAGCAGCAGACCACCGCAGACCACCTCAACCCGGCAGTCCATTTATTTCAGCTTTTCACTTAAGGACAAGGTGCCTCACAGGTTAGGAGTTACTTCTTCTCTCCTACAGGGTCATAATGAACTTTCAGTCTTGACGTTGTGGCCACAAGAAACCCAAACCCCAGAGACAAACACCCAGACACCTTTTTACTTTCTCATATACGATGTATAGGAATCATCCAAAAATTTGACCTCGAGAATTTGATGAATCTCGATGTTTTAGACCTCCCTGAGTCCGATTTACTTTCTCTTAGGGAAAAAAAAATTCCATTTTGAGATTTTGATGAATCTCGGCATTTTAGTCTGAAAATATCATTTTTGGAATTGTGTCTGTCCGTGTGTGTAAACACGATAGCCTGAGTACGCTTTCACTTAAGTCAACCAAATTTTGCATACAAGTATTGGGTACGAAAACGTCGGGTTCTATCAAGTTTGGGCTATTTCCGCTAACCAGAAGTGGAGCTTTTACCTTTTATTAATGCAGCTGCAGAGTCCGATTTATTCAACTTTACTTTTATAATTGTTCAATACATTATTAATTTGATTTGATTTGTTGTTGATGGTTCTTTAATGTACATTATATAAAATAATCATTGTCTTGTGGTTTACTCCTCAAATATCCATCCCCAAATCTGAGTACACGAGAAGGCTGAGGGGGGACCACTCCTGATTTTAATTCTAAGAAAAAGATCTTCCTTTACAATCGACAATTCAATTCAATTTCTTTCCTTTCCTTTTTTTCTGCTCCACTCCTCTCTAGTGAGCTTTCTCCTTCCTCCACACTCCGACTCTGACTTCCTAATTCTCAGAGCCACAGCACTGCATGGAAGAAGCGCCTCAGGATAGATAAACGGGTACACGATGGCACAAAGAAGAACAAAAATGAACAATAAGTGGTCTGTAGAGCCTCACCAACAGGGTGGGCCGCTCTGTAGAGTGATCAGGTCAGGTAGGACCTCAATCTCGTGGTCTTCTCTTTCTCAAATGCGACTCAACTTTCCAGGAGTGTCTCGGCCTTGGAGTCCTCAGACCAAAAGGGGCGGAGTCAGTTGCCCACACTGGCTGTCTTCTCTGAGCTGTGGGTGTTAAGAGCTAACGTGGTCAGTGACAGCGCCCCCTTGTGTCTCAGAGTGGTAGAGCTTACCTCTAATGAGCCCAGGAGCTGACCGTCTGACAGAAATGCCTGATGATGGATATATAGATACACAGTCATGAAAGGCACTATATAATGGACAGATAGATAGGCAGGCATGAAAAGCAGACTGAGGAAATATGGGATGACCAGCAGCTCTCCGTATTCACCAACATGAGAGTATCGAAGAGCCTTATCATCCCAGATCTTCTACATGGAGCTGAGACATGGCGATTTGTAAAGGCACAACGCACTGAGCTGGATGGCTTCGATTCACAGTGCCTACACCAAATCAGATAGAAAATGAAAGGCACTATAAAGACAGATAGATAATGAAGGGCACTGTATAGATAGATAGATAGATTTGAAAGGCACTATATGATAGATAGATAGATAGATAGATAGATAGATAGATAGATAGATAGATATGAAAGGCACTATATAATTAATTAATACATAGATAGGGCAGCACAGTGGCGCAGTGGTAGTGCTGCTGCCTCGCAGTTAGGAGACTTGGGTTTGCTTCCCGGGTCATCCCTGCATGGAGTTTGCATGTTCTCCACATGTCTGCGTGAGTTTCCTCCCACAGTCCAAAGACATGCAGGTTAGGTGGATTGGCGATTCTAAATTGGCCCTGGTGTGTGCTTGGTGTTTGTGTGTGTCCTGCAGTGGGTTGGCACCCTGCCTGGGATTGGTTCCTGCCTTGTGCCCTATGTTGGCTGGGATTGGCTCCAGCAGACCCCCGTGACCCTGTGTTTGGATTCAGCGGGTTGGAAAATGGATGGATGAATAGATAGATAGGTATGAAAGGCACTATATAATTAATTAATAGATAGATAGTGTGGTCCCTGGCCGGGGCTGGAGCCCGGCCGGGACGCCCATTAGGAGGACAGGAGGGCTTGTGCCTCCTCCAGATCGTGAGGGGGCGTCCGCCCTGGTTATGTTGGGGGCCACGGGTACAAGGCTTGGAAGCCCAGCCCTGTAGGGACCTGTGGTCACTGCCAGGCGGCGCCCCAGTGCCTATTTATCGCGGGAGCGGGGAAGACGACCGGGGAGACATGGACGGCTTCCGGGTGCGCAGCCGGCACTTCCGCCACACAGGGGTGTGGCCAACGTTAAGTGCCGGGAAGCAGCTGGAGCCCATCCGGGTTCCCATAAAAGGGGCCGTCTCCCTCCAGTCATTGTTGATGTTGGGAGGTAGAGAGACAGAGCTGGGGAGAGGACTGGAGGCGGCCAGGAAGAGAAGGCACAGAGACTGTGGGCCCTGGACTTTGGGGAAATCGGTGCAAGAGGCACTGGTGTGTGAGTGCACGATAACTGTAAATAACTGTAAATAAATGTGTGTTGGGAGAAATATGCAGTCCGTCTGTCTGTGTCCGGGCCAGCGTTCACAATAGGTATGAAAGGCACTATATTATAGATAGATAGATAGATAGATAGATAGAAAGGCACCATATGATAGATAGATAGATAGATAGATAGATAGATAGATAGATAGATAGATAGATAGATAGATAGATAGATATGAAAGGCACTATATAGACAGATAGATAATGGAGGGCACTGTATAGATAGATAGGTAGGTATGAAAGGCACTATATAATTAATAGATAGATAGTGTCATGACCAGGGGAACACACCAGTCCAAAAAAATCAGAGCAGCAGGAGATCTGAATAAACAGGCATATGATGGGGGAAACAAGAACAAAAATGAACAGTAAGTGGGCTGGAGAGCCTGAGCAACAGGGTGGGCTGCTCTGTAGAGTGCTCAAGTCAGGTAGGACCTCAATCTCGTGGTCTTTTCTTTCTCAAATGCGACTCAACTTTCCAGGAGTGTCTCGGTCTTGGAGTCCTCAGACCGAAGAGGGGACAGAGTCAGTTGCCCACACTGGGTGTCTTCTCTGAGCTGTGGGTGTTAAGAGCTAACGTGGTCAGTGACAGCGCCCCCTTGTGTCTCAGAGTGGTAGAGCTTACCTCTAATGAGCCCAGGAGCTGACCCTCTGACAGAAATGCCTGATGATAGCTATTTAGATACTCAGTCATGAAAGGCAGACTGATGAAATATGGGACGACCAGCAGCTCTCCGTATTCACCAAGATGAGAGTACAGAAGAGCCTCATCATCCCAGTTCTTCTATATGGAGCTGAGGCACGGCCTCTCGTGAAGGCACAACTCCCTAAACTGGACGCCTTTGATTCATGCTGCCTACGCCGCATCATGGACATACGATGGCGAGAAATGACCGTTACAGATGTGGTCCGGTCAAGATCTGCCCAGCTACCCCTCAGTCTCAAACTTCAGAAAAAACGCCTGGCATGGTTTGGCCATCTAATACGTGTGGGCAACAGCAGAGAACCCATACAGGCCATGCTGAGACTTTCTGGAAAATGATGACTGGGAAAACCAAGGACCACCTGGGGGCAAAACCATAACAAAGACCTTCACTTACTGGGTACGAACTAGACAGAAGTGCAGTCACTGGCACTGGACAAATCTGCTTGGCATCTTCACGTTTCTGCCTTATGTACCATTGGGCACCTAAAGTCATAAGAGAGGTGTGTTTAGGGGGGGCATTACTTTAAATGATCACCTGCTTTAGACAATAAAATCTTTTTTTTTGTCACTTCTGGGTTCAGGGAATGAAGCATGAGCGCCCCCTATAGTCCCTCCGTGTTTTAATTTTGTTTTATCAGTATTCATTTTTTTTTTGTTCAGAAGTTTTGTTAATCATAATGTTTCAATATAATATCTACCATCTATCATTGGGGCTTATAAATTCAATTATATTCACTTAAAACTGATTACCTTTTATAACGAGAGAGCCCAGGAAAAAAGGGGCCTTCTACGTTGTTGAAGTGAGTTTATTAATGTTGTAGACATTTAAATATTACCAGGCTGCTCGGAGATTACAACAACAAAAGCTGCACATTCTTTTGTGAGCTGAGTGACTATGAGGAAGACGTTTAATTATTCCCCGTGACTAGGATGAATTAGACGTCTAAATAAGACTCACCACTGATGTATGGGGCTTTAGAAAACCGCCGTTCAATGTGAAGCACGCAAAACACAAGGCGCGGCGAGGTTGCTATTGTGGCCAAATCGGGCTGATTTAATACTCGGCGAGCGTGGAGCGACTGTCAAAAAGAAAGGCAGAGCTACGGCGTCGGCTGTGGCGGGTGAATGTCCTACAAGAGTCTGGGAGACTTGGACTGGGCGACCGATGAAAATAAATACAAGTAAGACGGAAAAGGGAATATCGTGTGCCTGTGTGTGTGTGTGCGCGTGCGCAATTCAGGAAAATCACAAACCCGCCGGCTGTCTGCGGTGCGCAGTTCAGGCGTCGCTTAATGGACACCCACTGAATGAGGGGAGTGACTGATAAAAAGATTTGCATTTTTCAAACGATTGAGTTATTTTACTTTTCGTGTCGAAAGCGCTGTAATACAAAGTTACGCAAATATCAATGAAATCGAAGTCATCGCAGGATAAAATAAGCTGACAGATGTCCGTACCAGCGGAGGACAAATGTAGAGGGCATCCAGGAAATATACACGTGACTTATACTGTACAAGTTTCAACCAACATTTAGTGGCTGCAGAAAGAGCCACCAGATGGCTTAGGGATCAAGACGGAGGGCCCCGTAGTTGATGACCGCTGCAAGGTCACCGCCAAAAGGGTCGCCTGGAAAAGGCAGTCTGATGGTGAAAGACGCAAAACACCCGAGGACATCACTGAGGACGCATCTCCTTACATGAGTGAGATGTATTGAGTAGATAAGGTGGGACAGTTCGGTGTTCATTGAGACGTCTTGAAGAGAGTGTGCTGCATGAAGTTTTGAAATCTCAAAAACGCAATGGTGAATCTGCAAACTCGTCCATCTTAAAATAGTGAAACTTTCTGTGGGATGCCACCTATGCATTAGTTTAATGTTAGCTTGAGAGCGGGTACTGCAGTTAGATGGATTTTAATATTAGTATAGTAGGCAGGATCAGATAGATAGATAGACAGACAGATATATTTTAATTTTAGTATAGTATGGAGGATCAGATAGATAGAGAGATAGATAGATAGATAGATAGATAGATAGATATATTTTATTTTTAGTATAGTATGGAGGATCAGATAGATTTAAATTTTAGTACAGGAGGCAGGATCAGATAGAGTTTAGTTTTAGTATAGTAGGCAGGATCGGATATTATAGATAGATAGTGTCATTGACCTGGGGAACACACCAGTCCAAAAAAATCAGAATAAACAGGCACATGATGGTGCAAACAAGAACAAAAAGGAATAATAAGTGGGCTGTAGAGCCTCAGCAACAGGGTGGGCTGCTCTGTAGAGTGCTCAAGTCAGGTAGGAGCTCAATCCCATGGTCTTTTCTTTCTCAAATGCGACACAACTTGCCAGCACAACTTTCCTCAGACCAAAAGGGGCGGAGTCAGTTGCCCACACTGGGTGTCTTCTCTGAGCAGTGGGTGTTAAGAGGTAACGTGGTCAGTGACAGCGCCCCCTTGTGTCTCAGAGTGGTAGAGCTTACCTGTAATGAGCCCAGGAGCTGACCCTCTAAACCTCCCCCACACTATGCGACTCTTCAATTCCACCCGGGGGAGTAAATGCTAACATTACTCAAAGTTATTGTCTGCTTTTACATGCATTTTTATTACTATTTAATTTAATATTGTTTTTTGTATCAGTATACTGCTGCTGGATTATGTGAAGTTCCCCTCTTCGGATTAATAAAGTATCTATCTATCTATCTATCTATCTATCTATCTATCTATCTATCTATCTATCTCTCTATCTATCTATCTATTATATAGTGCCTTTCAGTTCTATCTATCTATCTATCTATCTATCTATCTATCTATCTATCTATTATATAGTGCCTTTCAGTTCTATCTATCTATCTATCTATCTATCTATCTATCTATCTATCTATCTATCTATCTAAATGCCTGATGATAGCTATAGATAGTCATGAAAGGCACTATATAATTGGATAGAAACGCAAGCATGAAAAGCAGACTGCGGAAATATGGGACAACAGCAGCTCTCTGTATCATCGCAGTTCTTCTACATAGAGCTGAGACATGGTCCCTCATGAAGGCACAACGCGCGATAGATAGATAGATTTGAATTTTAGTTTAGTAGGCAGGATCAGATAGATTGATTTTTTGGCAGATTGAGAAAATGATTGTGCCCCTATAATTAACGATCTCTAGATTTCATTTTTTTATGAGCTTCACGTACACAATTTTTTTTTTCAGATATCAACACCTGCTGCCATTTAAATCATGCAGTCGCAGCATTTAGATCACGTGATCATAATCCGCCCTTTTCATTGGTAGGCGGTCTTTCCTCATTGGTCAGTGGAGTTGCTCGGTTTTGGTCTTGCAGTATGTGAAATACTGTGTACTGTCACACACGTGTGCATGGTAGGCAGCTGGAGGGCTCACAAAGGGACAATTCCATGCCAGACCAGGGGGTGGCAGAGTGCACTGCTCCTTCCTCTTTTTCAGCGGCAGACCGACCATGGGAAATTTTACCTGGACTAGATGACGTCACTTCCATTTCCTGGCCCGATGACATCACTTCCCAAACCGGCTTTTAAACCGCCATCTTTGCCTGTTATGATTATTCTATTGTTGGACTGAAGTCTGTTGAGACCTGTTCTATGGAACTATCTTTTCAATTCATTTTGAAGTATATGGGCGGCTGCCCCCAAACCTCTTCCTGTGTCTGTCCAATCTTTTCACAGTACATACAAGCTTCTTCTGTCGTGCTATGACCAGAATGAAGACATATTTGGCCATCATGTTATTGACAGCCCCACCTCCACAGCCTTTGTATCTAGCCAGGGTTTCTGATGTGATTTCCCCCTTTAGTGGTCATTTTAGGAGGATACCTGATAACATCAGGAAAGACCCAGTAACTCCAAAAACTAAATTAAAAATGGCAGTTAGTAGGTTTTTCCATTGCACGTGAGATCCCGGGGTTCTGCCTTCTACCCATCATGGCGAGCACAAAAGCAAAGGTCGAAGAACTGAGATCCATACACTCCATGGTCGGTGTCACCCAAGCTAACTAACGCTGCAGATCTCACTGTTAAAGATCCTGCGACTCAAGGATGTCAAGTAAAAGCAGCAAGAAGGAGCTGGAAGAACGTTCCCCCTACCAGCTTCATGCCCCTCGTCAGAAATGAATGCACTTCCCTTTAACGCCTGAGCAGTGAGACCCTGGCCGTGACACCTGTAATTAATTGGCACAAGGGACCTGTGTGATGGAGTGGCGCACTGCACGCTGTCGGACAAAGAGATAAAAAAGGTAATAAGCAGGAATAAGAGAGCCACACGGCCGCCGATCGGTCATAAACACCAGCGCTCTCTCCTCATTCAGGCAGGTCACACTTGTCCAGTCCACGCTTCGACGGGCCGCCCTTATTGATGGGCTCGTTTTGGCACAGCGCAAGCGGGCGCAGGTCACACACACAGCTGTTTTGGGCGAAAAAGAAGCACAAGTGACAGTTGGAGCGAATGAAGATGCTAGTTGCTCACCTGTCCTCTCCCAGGGCGGACCGCTCGTGAGGGTGACATTAATGACACGTAACCTGGACCTGAGAAGTCCTAAAAACCCTTTTATTTATTTACTGCTAACATCATCACATGGCTCACAGCACCAAATAGACGTGTTAGTCAGTACACACGTAAACACGCAGACCTACATGTGTATGGCGTGTGCCCGCGTGTTACAAGCGTGGAGCTCACACAGGAAATGTAGAATTTACAGCATAGGCCTAAATATTACAAATGATACACTGACTAGGGAAATTCATTGGACCGCTTTACAAATTCTGGGTAGGAATTCATTTACAAGTAAAACCAACTCAGTCCTTCGTGGCGTGGATCCCACGAGGTATTGGAAACGATCCTTTGACATTCTGGCACAAGTCCTTACGGTTGCTTCAAGCAATTTCTGCAGATTTTTTGAAGGATGTGAGTCTCCTGTTCTACCACATCTCAAAGGTGGTCTACTGACTTCAGATCTGGGGACTGGGAAGGCCACTGAAGGAACGTGAGCTCATGGTCACGTTCGTGAAACCAGTTAGCTTTGTGCCATGCTAAATTACCATGCCAGGGGTAGCCATTAGAAGATGGGTCCGTTGTGGCCATGATGGGGTGCACACGGTCAGCACCAACGCTCAACAGGCTGTGGCATTCAGGGGATGGCTGACTGGGCTTCAACAGGCCCTGTTTCTGACAGCCCCACCTCCCCAGCCTTTGTATCTAGCCAGGGTTTCTGATGGGATTTCTCCCTTTAGTGGTCATTTTCTGGAGGATGCTTTTGGGATTTCCTAGTTATTACATACAGTAGATGTCCTCACAGGTGGTGCAGTGGTAGTGCTGCTGCTTTGCAGTAAGGAGACTGTGGAAGATTGTGGGTTTGCTTCCTGGTTCCTCCCTGTGTGGATAGCGCTTTGAGTACTGAGAAAAGCACTATATAAATGTAATGCATTATTATTATTATGACTTCTGCTTTGTGACATGGTGCAACATCATGCTTGAGGTAACCATTAGAAGATGGGTCTGTTGTGGCCATGATGGGGTGCACACGGTCAGCACCAAGACTCAAACAGGCTGTGGCATTCAGGGGATGGCTGACTGGGCTTCAATAGGCCCTGTTTCTGACAGCCCCACCTCCCCAGCCTTTGTATCTAGCCAGGGTTTCTGATGGAATTTCCCCCTCTAGTAGTCATTTTTGGAGGATACTTTTGGGATTTTCTAGTCATTACAGTGATGACTTCTGCTTTGTGACACGGTGCATCATCACGCTTGAGGTAGCCATTAGAAGATGGGACATGAAGGGATGCACCAGGTCAGCAGCAACACTCAAATAGGCTGTGGCATTCAAGGAATGGTTGATTGGTATTAATGAGCCCAAAGTGTGCCAAGGAGACATTACCCATGCCATTTACACCACCACTGCTACCAGCATAGACTGCTGGCACATGGCAGGTTAGGTTCATGGACTCATACTATTGGCGCCTACCGCCTGTGTGCTTCAGGAGAGATCGAGATCCATCTGACCAGCCAACGTTTTTCCAGTTTTCAATGGTTTGACGAGTTTATGCCCACTGCAGACTCCACTTTCTTTTTGTTGATTACCGGAGAGGAATAACAAAAGCAACAACAATAATGTATTTGTTGTACACAAAAGGAATGCCTCAATGGGCTTCAACTGGCCCAATGTTTGACAGCCAATCCCCCCAGCCCATGTATCTAGCCAGGGTTTTTGATGGGATTTCCCCCTCTAGTGGGCAATTTTGGAGGGTACTTTTGGGACTTCCTAGTCATTACATAGATGACTTTTGTTTTGCGACATGGTGCATCATCACGCTTGAGGTAGCCATTAGAAGATGGGCCATGAAGGGGTGCACCAGGTCAGCAGCAACACTCAAATAGACCATGGCATTCAAGCGATGGCTGATTGGTGTTAAAGTGACAAAATGGCTGCAGGGTTTTGACACTGTCAGAATAAAACACCAAAAGCCACTGATGATGTCACATCCATTTCCAGGCCCCATCAATGATGTCACTTTCGGTCCCCTGGGGGTAGGGGGTGGTGGGGAGTGTGGGATTGTTTGGGGCATTGATGATGTTACTTTCATTTCCAGCTCCACCGATGACGTAATTTCTGGTTCCCTGGGGGTAGAGGGTGTTTGGGGCACTGATGATGTCACTTCTGTTTCCAGGCTCCACTGATGACATCACGTCCGGTTTTTTAGGGGGGGTGGGGCGTGTTGGTCTGGGGATCCTACTGATGATGTCACTTCCAGTTCCAATCCCCAGGGATGATGTCACTTCCTCTGCTCTCCTTTCAAGCCGCCCTCTTTGTGCCAACAAGGCAGTTCAGTTGTGGACTCGGACCTGGACCATTCTGTACCAACAAAATGATCAATTGCAGCCAGGAACAATATATGGGTGGCTGCCCCAAACCTTTTTTTTTTGTGCGTGTGGCACTTTGTCACACTTGTGACAAGGGGTTGTTCCCAAACGTGTATTATCGGTGGCCCTGTGAGACCAGAGGAAGCCAAACTGCCAAAAAGCCAAGAAATGTGGGTGAAGCAAACAGAGAGAGACACACAGAGCCGGGAGCTGTGATTGTGGAGCTTACTTCAAGGTCTCACCGGCAGGGTGTATCCAGCAGGGGGCAGTAGCTCCCTTGTTAGAATGAGGTCTTTTGTAATTGTGGTGTGTTCCATAACCTGAATCCATTATCCAACTCGCTATATCCTGACTACAGGGTCACGGGGGTCTGCTGGAGCCAATCCCAGCCAGCACAGCGCGCAAGACAGGAACAAACCCCGGGCAGGGGCGCCAGCCCACCACAGGGCACACACACATTAGGGCCAATTTAGGACTGCCAATGCACCTAACCTGCATGTTTTTGGACTGTGGGACCAGGCCAGAGGGGACTGGGCAGTCTCATGGTCTGGAATCCCTGCAGATTTTATTTTTTTCTCCAGCCGTCTGGAGTTTTTTTTGTGTTTTCTGTCCCCCCTGGCCATTGGACCTTACTCTTATTCGATGTTAATTAATGTTGATTTATTTTATTTTCTTATTGTGTCTTTTATTTTTCTATTCTTTATTATGTAAAGCACTTTGAGCTACTGTTTGTATGAAAATGTGCTATAGAAATAAATGTTGTTGTTGTTGAAGCCCACTCAGACATGGGGAGAAAATGCAAATTCCACGCAGGGAGGCGAACCCGGGTCTCCTTACTGCGAGGCAGCAGTGCTACCACTGCGCCATCATGCCACCCACTAGCCTGAATCAATGTAGATATAATATAAAAAGGCGATACCCCTCCCTTAGTGATACGGCGGTAAGAAATCACACAAGAGAAGTAGCTTAGCTTTCTTGAATGACGGCTTACGTGGCACAACAGACGAAGTCAATGACAAGAACCCAGTTCGGGTATTGAGGGCCCAATGTTATGGAGTCTGCCATTTTCGTCACTGCGTTGGAAGGATTTTCCGGATTGGGTGACGTTATCTGCCATCCGTTCGTTGGCTTCAAAGGTGTGCCAGGCAATGTGCCAAGGCTTTATTCTCTTCTTTCATGTGCAGGCCCCCACTTCAGTGAATCATGCCATTCCAAACAAGGCACAGAGGATACAGTTTCTTTGACTTTGGCACACAGAAATGCCCTTTTCGCACTTCTCCCTGTCTTGTCTTCTGATGAACTCCTGTGTGCTAAATCTGGCTTTGTGTTAGCTGTACATGTGAGTAGAAAGAAAAGTGGATTTATAAAATATTTTTGGACAGGGCACAGTGACATAGTAAACTTATATACTTATTACACAGGGATTCCCTCGATCTCACATCGGCCAAGTCTCTCTAGCAGTACTGCTTGTGACCCGCCGTAGCTTACCTTCCGGAGGAAAGTTGTTCAGCACAAAGCACTTGCTTCAGACAGTTGTAATTTACGGGCTGATTCATCACTCGCAGGACAATGGCCTCTCAATAAAGTAGCAATCTCGCAATATCAATTTGATGCCCTCGAACCAGAGCAATTACTTATAATACCACATAAGTCACAGGGCCGCTGTCTGGCAGTCATTTTCAATCGGAAGCACAGACTGATGAATGCCCTTCTGCTTGTAACGTGCTCTCTTGCTCTGCAAGCACTTCATTGTAGTTTAGCAACCAGGGAAGTACGAGATAAACATCCTAAACTGCCTCCATCCAGTTCAGGGCGATGAGGGTCGGAGTCAATCCTGTGGCATAAGGGGGGCATTAGGCAGGAACCACCATGGACGAAGTGCCAGTCCATCACAGGACCAGTCACCAACACACAAAAATGATACCAAATTAAATGTGGACAACCCAGAAAGAGCTCAGGATTGAAAACCCCACCTGACAAAGGGAGCAACGGAGATGGAGAGCGTCATCGTATGGTGACAGGATGCCAGTTCATCACAGGGAAGACTCGCCTGCACCCACCCATGCCAAGTCATCTCTCCTCAAAAACACCTATGGTAAATTTCAGAAGGAGCTGCCACACGGGTGACATGGCCAACCAAAAATGACACTTTCTTAAAAAAAAAACTGCATGTAAACACAGTCAACACAAAAGAAAAGGGGGACAGAAAAGGACAGCAGTGACATCGGACTAATTATTTCTGTCCCAGACAAAGAGATTTCAATGAAAGCAGAAGCATTTTAGAAAGATGAACTTTTGGTTTTTTGGCTTCATGAAAAACGACAAATGGTTTGTTTGAAATCCTGGGGCGACCCGCACCATCGGCTAATTCTTTCACTTTTTAAGACAAAGTGAAACATTCTAGCTGCTTGCATATTTTGGAAACAAATTCAATTAAAATGGATTGTCAATCGGGGCTCCTCAGATCTCGGGGTCCGCTGTGTCTGTGGCTCTCGGTGACCCCTGAATACCTCATTAATGAATAAAAACATTAACGACAGGGATTTCATTAAAAATAATATATAATATGTATTTATATTTGTCTATATATATCTGTAGGTTGTCACACACGTGTGACCAGGAGGGAGCTGAATGGACCAAGTGGGGGTAAACGTTAACATTATACAAAGTTATTGTCTGTTTTAATTACATTGTTATCACTCTTTAATTTAATATTGTTATTATCAGTATGCTGCTGCGGGAGTATCTGAATTTCCCCTTGGGATTAATAAAGTATCTATCTATCTATCTATCTATCTATCTATCTATCTATCTATCTATTATATACTGCCTTTCCTATCTATCTATCTATCTATCTATCTATCTATCTATCTATCTATCTATCTATCTATCTATCTATATCTATTATATAGTGCCTTTCCTATCTATCTATCTATCTATCTATCTATCTATCTATCTATCTATCTATCTATCTATCTATCTATCTATCATATAGTGCCTTTCACTCTATCTATCTATCTATCTATCTATCTATCTATCTATCTATCTATCTATCTATCTATCTATCTATCTATCTATCTATCTATCTATCTATTATATAGTGCCTTTCCTATCTATCTATCTATCTATCTATCTATCTATCTATCTATCTATCTATCTATCTATCTATCTATCTATCTATCTATCTATCTATCTAATTACCCACCAGGCCATTGGGTGGTGGGGTGCGCTAAACCTTATTCTATTATCTCTGCCAGCCAAATATGGGAAAACCTGCCTGATTTAACAACAACGTCACTTCCGGATTCCGGCCTCAGATGACATCACTTCCAGTCTCACCATTTAAAACTGCCATCTTCTCCACCACCAGTTCAGTTTGGAACTCAACCCGTGCACGTCAGTACTTATTTCAAAACCCTTTTTGCAGCCAGGGACAATATACGGGTGGTTACCCCAAACCTTTCCAGTGTGTTGAGACTCATTCTTTTACAATATATCTAACTATACTAATAAACGGCAAAGCCCTCACTGACTCACTCACTCACTAATTCTCCAACTTCCCGTGTAGGTAGAAGGCTGAAATTTGGCAGGCTCATTCCTTACAGCTTACTTACTAAAGTTGGGCAGGTTTCATTTCGAAATTCTACGCGTAATGGTCATAACTGGAACCTATTTTTTTGTCCATATACTATAATAGACTTCTGCTCGATGGTAATTTAGTGCCTGCCCATATAAGGCCGTCCGTCAGCGGCAATCCAATAGACACGCTGCTGCTAAATATTCACGGGTGAAGGACTGTGCTTATGCAGAGGAAGATGAGATGGTCAGGGTGGTGTTTGGCACAAACTCAGTGAAACTGCGAGCGAAACTTTTAAGTGCCGGGTCTTAGCTAACATTAAATACAGCCATGGACATCACACGAGATGGCACCAGCACAGCTGGAAACTTCGATGCATGTACACCGAGCGGCTCACGTGAACTGACGCAGTGCACAGACAAAAAGCAACCGTTCCAAAGAGTGCTGAACAAAAACCGAATTACACAATTGAGAGGGCAGCAAAAAAATATGAAGCGTCTGATACATAGAATCATATTCATAAATGCAGCTACTGCGGAAACAAAGCACACGGTGGAAAAGTCAATGTCCCGCTAAAGGAAGACAGTGTAAAAAAAACCTGTGCATGCAGTGTGTCACGTCTCAGATAAAGAGGAAGACGAGCTGTTTATTGATGCAGTAAGAAACGAATCGATGAATGAAACCTGTCATCTTTACAACGATTGACAAACACGGAATGTAACTTGAACACAACACATCCTACAAATACGAACCTGATTGAAAGAAATAATGATAATCAAATCCTTGATGACAGCAACACTCAGTAACACTCACAAAACAAATACTGTATATTGACAGTCATGTTACGTTATTTTTAAAATGTTCCCTTTTCTTTTTCATAACTTCTTTAACACTATATATATATATATATATATATATATATATATATATATATATACCCCGATCTACATACTCTCAAATAGACAAACCACACGCCGTGGTGCAATGGAAGAGGCTTCACCTCTAGCGCCGACATCTGAGGTTCGATTCACGAAAGGGGGTGCACTGAGTATGTACGCCTGATGACCCCAAAATTAGGGCGAAACACGTTTTGCGTGCTCTTTGCATTATTTCACAGTAAAACTATTTCAATATATATATATATACATATATATACACACACATACATATATATCAGTGCTTCCCGATTCATTTTAGCCTCGCATCCCCTTGGTTTGAGACGTATGAAAAAATATGCGGTTAACGCAGAAAGACAGATCAACAATTGAAGCTTTATGAATAATGGATACTTTATTCGCCATCAATGATTGTTTTGGTAAAGCCATACTCGGTGTAATCATTAAATGAACGGTAAAAAAGTAAGAGCGAGGGGAGGGTGACTTATTGAGGCACGCAGGCGAAACCACAATAGCACGCGAGCTCGATGTAGTGCGCGTCAACTCGATGTGAATTGTGCGATCACATTCGAAAAAATATATCTTTTCAAGTTCTATTTAGTCGACACAAATATCTTTGGTTGGAATGTAAGGCGAATTTACTCTTTACATTTCTATGGTGAAGAAAAATTTATGCAATGATGCCTACATTTAACTTACATTCCTACCAAAGATATTTCTGTCGACTAAATAAAAATTCCTTCTATTTAAAATTTAAAAAGAACTTGAACAGATACGATAGTTCATAATATCCACGCAGACTTGCACGTAAGAGCGGGAGTCATCCGTTTTAACAAGCAGCGTATTGCACTGATACGAAATAGCCTGCCCATTTAATTATTTAGGAATGGATAAATAAATTAAGATTTTGTACAAATAATGTTTTTCATTTTTCTTCCTTGATGGATTCTGGCACACCCAGCAACAGTTGCTCGCACCCCAAAGAGTGTATGTATGTGTATATATATATATATGTGTGTGTGTGTGTGTGGTTATGTACAGTGGTGTGAAAAACTATTTGCCCCCTTCCTGATTTCTTATTCTTTTGCATGTTTGTCACACAAAATGTTTCTGATCATCAAACACATTTAAACATTAGTCAAATATAACACAAGTAAACACAAAATGCAGTTTTTAAATGATGGTTTTTATTATTTAGGGAGAAAAAAAAATCCAAACCTACATGGCCCTGTGTGAAAAAGTAATTGCCCCTTGTTATAAAATCACCTAACTGTGGAGTATCACACCTGAGTTCAATTTCCTGATTACTGCCACACCTGTTTCAGTCAAGAAATCACTTAAATAGGAGCTGCCTGACACAGAGAAGTAGACCAAAAGCACCTCAAAAGCTAGACATCATGCTAAGATCCAGAGAAATTCAGGAACAAATGAGAACAGAAGTCATTGAGATCTATCAGTCTGGTAAAGGTTATAAAGCCATTTCTAAAGCTTTGGGACTCCAGCGAACCACAGTGAGAGCCATTATCCACAAATGGCAAAAACATGGAACAGTGGTGAACCTTCCCAGGAGTGGCCGGCCGACCAAAATTACCCCAAGAGCGCAGAGACGACTCATCCGAGAGGTCACAAAGACCCCAGGACAACGTCTAAAGAACTGCAGGCCTCACTTGCCTCAATTAAGGTCAGTGTTCACGACTCCACCATAAGAAAGAGACTGGGCAAAAACGGCCTGCATGGCAGATTTCCAAGACGCAAACCACTGTTAAACAAAAAGAACATTAGGGCTCATCTCAATTTTGCTAAGAAACATCTCGATGATTGCCAAGACTTTTGGGAAAATACCTTGTGGACTGATGAGACAAAAGTTGAACTTTTGGAAGGCAAATGTCCGTTACATCTGGTGTAAAAGGAACACAGCCTTTCAGAAAAAGAACATCATACCAACAGTAAAATATGGTGGTGGTAGTGTGATGGTCTGGGGTTGTTTTGCTGCTTCAGGACCTGGAAGGCTTGCTGTGATAGATGGAACCATGAATTCTACTGTCTACCAAAAAATCCTGAAGGAGAATGTCCGCCATCTGTTCGTCAACTCAAGCTGAAGCGATCTTGGGTGCTGCAACAGGACAATGACCCAAAACACACCAGCAAATCCACCTCGGAATGGCTGAAGAAAAACAAAATGAAGACTTTGGAGTGGCCTAGTCAAAGTCCTGACCTGAATCCAATTGAGATGCTATGACCTGCATGACCTTAAAAAGGCGGTTCATGCTAGAAAACCCTCAAATAAAGCTGAATTACAGCAATTCTGCAAAGATGAGTGGGCCAAAATTCCTCCAGAGCTCTGTAAAAGACTCATTGCAAGTTATCGCAAACGCTTGATTGCAGTTATTGCTGCTAAGGGAGGCCCAACCAGTTATTAGGTTCAGGGGGCAATTACTTTTTCACACAGGGCCATGTAGCTTTGGATTTTTTTTTTCTCCCTAAATAATAAAAACCATCATTTAAAAACTGCATTTTGTGTTTACTTGTGTTATATTTGACTAATGGTTAAATGTGTGTGATGATCAGAAACATTTTGTGTGACAAACATGCAAAAGAATAAGAAATCAGGAAGGGGGCAAATAGTTTTTCACACCACTGTATATGCAGTATGTAGATATGTATGTATAGCAAATGGATGGACTGCAATAATCTGAATGTATTTAAATGACACAGCACCGCATATTTTATAACCGGGGGAATCTCCATCTGAGGGTTTACTTTGCAGCGTCGCGGAGGTCCAACAAACGATTAGCTCAGCGGCTCCCAGACTCCGTCCTGGCGACCAGTGTTCCCACTTTTAACTTTTAGGGAAAAACATCGACCATGTAAGCAAATAAACACAGAAAAACACAGACCCGTTTAATAAGGTATGCAGGAAATTTTCTAATTAAATACAACAGCAATGTCTGCCCAATAAATCTAAGTGTCAAAAAACTCAATCACATTCTTGATAAGCAGGAAATGTCAATTTCAAGCTTGGGAGCCGAACATTAGACAGGACTCGTCCTCACTCAGATCAATACATTAAACTTTAGATGTTCCTGTTACTTTTTCAGTTTCTCGCCACACATCGTTTATGGCACCGTCCTTCTTTAATATCCTCGATGGCAGATTTGACTGGTTTCCAAGTGTAGCGGACATTAAGGCACGTGCACTATGCAGGATGTGACGTCAAGGCACACGTCACCAGTCACAAGTCACCAAGTTAATTTGGCGATGCACAGACTAGTAATTACATTGTAGAGATGCGCTGAGTTGATGAGTTGATACATTTTTGTTAATACGTACAAAACAATACATTTATGTGCACAAGAAACTGTAGTTGAAGAATTGTGCTGAAAGAAATACATGAATGTGATGGAAAAAAAAGTCTCAGGAGACAAAAACATAGAAACATAGACAAGAACAGAAAAACTTACTGTAGATCTTGTTGGAAAAACTGCTGGCGACCCTCTTGGGCTGCAGGTTTTTGTTACAATACAATACAATACAATACAATAGAGTTTATTTTTGTATAGCCCAAAATCACACAGGAAGTGCCGCAATGGGCTTTAACAGGCCCTGCCTTTTGACAGCCCCCCAGCCTTGACTCTCTGAGAAGACAAAGAAAAACTCCCAATAAAAACCTTGTAGGGAAAAATGGGAGAAACCTCGGGAAAGGCAGTTCAAAGAGAGACCCCTTTCCAGGTAGGTTGGGCGTGCAGTGGGTGTCAAAAAGAAGGAGGTCAATACAATACAATACACAGAACAGAACAATTCCTTAATACAGCATAATAATTCCATTTGTTCCACCCAACGTCTGTTTTTAATTGGATATCCTTGCCTAATTAAGTCCATCCATTGTCCGTCCTGCTATATCCTAACTACAGGGTTATGGGGGTCTGCTGGAGCCAATCCCAGGCAACACAGGGCGCAAGGCAGGAAACAAACCCCGGTCAGGGCGCCAGCCCACCACTGTGCCTAATTAAGTGAGCTGTTATTTCCCATTTTCTGTTTTTTGGGGTCAATGAGGAACATCCAAAGTAAGTAAGACTGTTAATAGATTTTAATAAAAAAATAAAATAAGCAGTTATATGTCTAAAATGTCATTTTAATGTTTTACTTCTTATTTAAGCAGCGGAGGCAGGACAGCAAGGATGGAATGTAACAATCTACCCAGTGGAGGTTGGATGCTGGGGCTTTGCTGCACCATCCTCTGTAAGGCTGATGAGGGACTTTGGCATTAGTGGGCATGCCCTACGCTATGCCATTTAGGAAATATCTAGGGTAGCAGAATGGAGCAGCCAGTGGCTATGGATTAGAAGAAAAGACCCTATGTGGTCTCCCAAATAAGAAGCCTGGACAAATGCAGAGGCGGGTGGTTCTGGGATGCCAAACACCACTGATGAGGCTACTGGAGACGTCGTGGGCCTAGTCAGCGAAACGCTGATGAAAGTAGGAGCCCACTTGACAACACCTGTGATGTGGCTGTCCAGCCTCCTCAAAACATCGGAAACATACAGTAGCGCGATTCCTTCTTTTAGGTATGCTGTCAGGTGTAAGCTTGGCTCAGGGAAGAGGACGCCCCTGTCTTGCATAGTCCCCTGGCACTATGAATGTTAAACATCTCATCCTGTGTATTTGAAATCTACGTTCATCCTGATTTCCATTCTGCATTTCCAATCAGTGGGTGGCGCAGTGGTAGCGATGTTGCCTCGCAGTTAGGCGACCCGGGTCTGCGCGGAGGTTTGCATGTTTTCCCAGTGTCTGCGTGTGTTTCCTCCTACAGTGTAAAGAAATGCAGGTTAGGTGCATTGGTGGTCCTAAATTGTCCCTTGTGTATGTGTGTGTGCCCTGCAGTGTGCTGGCGCCCTGCCCGGGGTTTGTTTCCTGCCTAATGCGCCCTGTGCTGGCTGGGATTGGCTCCAGCAGAACCCCCATGACCCTGTAGTTAAGATATACCAATAGATTGATGGATGGATGGATTTCCAATGAGTGGGCCTGATGCTGAAGCAGTTGCAGCCTTTCATCATTTAGCGTTGTTCTTCTCGGGTGTCTGCTCTGCTTGTTTTTAAGCTACAAGAAGGACATAGCAGAACTAGAAAAGGTCCAGAGAAGAGCGACGAGGCTGAGTCCAGGGCTACATGAGTTATAAGGAAAGATTTAAAAGAGCTGAGCCTTAAGGAGATGAACAGGAGACCTGACTGAGGTGTGCAAAATGATGAAGGGAATCAGTGCAGTGGATGGAGATGGCGACTTTAAAATGAGTTCATCAAGAACACAGGGGCTCAGTTGGAAACTTGTGAAGGGGAAATTTCACACAAACATTAGGAAGTTTTTCTTCACACAAAGAACGATAGACACTTGGAATAAGCGACCAAGTTGTGTGGTAGACAGTAAGACTTTAGGGAATTTCAAAGCTCAACTTTTTGGAAGAAATAAGTGGACAGGACTGATGAGCTTTGTTGGGCTGAATGGCCAGTTCTCGTCCAGATTGTTCTCATGTTCTAATGTTCTGTTACTATTAGGATACAATGGAGGGAGCAGACTACAAAGAATTAGGGAAAAATAATAAAAAGAAAAACGAGTCAAGCATTTATAGCTATAGCAAAAAATAGAAACATTTCTACATGTCTTCGAACGTAAATAAATCACACTGCCATGCTTTCAAAAAATGCAGAATAAGAGAAAGATAAAAAGACTCATGTATAAACGGTGCGTACACACAGAAATGTTGCCTAAGAACTTTTCCACGTTCAAATCGCGATGTATAAAACCTACACTTGGCGTAAAGCCACGCACTTTTCCACGGTACCTCATGTCTTGTCGTACGCAAGTTCTCCGCTCGGTTTTGTAGACTGGCGGCACCCAGCGTCAAAGCAGTGCTACTGTTCCTGTGTGGTTACTCCTTATTTTCATGACGCGGCTTTATAAATACACTGAAACTAACTGCATATTGTTTATTAGTGTAACGCATCTGATTGTAATTAACTCGTAACAATATAATGGTCAAGGGAACAGCCATAGTATTCCAAATACCAGAACTGCTTTAGCGTTGTTACTCTCACTACACCTTCCTCTTCTTCTTCTTCTTCTTCTTCCTCTTCTTCTTCTTCTTTCAGCTCCTCCCGTTAGGAGTTGCCACAGCGGATCATCTTTTTCCATATTCCTCTCACTGCACCACTCGGAGTATTTATATCACTGTATCTGAGTGTGAATCACAGCAGCAGCTGATCGGAAAGAGAATTATCGATATACGGCATTAAGGACACGCTGTCTCAGCCACTGCAAAACGTTTTAAAGCCTTTCCTGTACGGACCTCGCGGTTCAGAAACAGTTTAATCCCAAGAACTTTAAATGCACTCAATCAATTGCTCCTTGTAGAACTGTTAGGACTTATAAGTACAATCACCTCACTGTAAACTTGCACTACAGTTATAATATTACACAACCTGCGCCACTTTATAAAGCGCGTATTTACATATGATGATGATATCATTTTTAAGGTGAAATGCAGCAAAATATGTTTGTTAAATTATACAGATAAAACTTTAACTTCATTTAAATAATCTATATTCTTCACTGGGAGTGTCGTGAAGGATAGAATAATTAAACATGTACTACAAAGATATTTCAATGTTCTTTAAACGTTTTGAAGAATCGGCGCTAAGCTTACAGATGGCTTAACGTCTATTACAGAGCTGATTGTGTGGCGATCGGTTACTTGGGGAAAGAAAAGCACTGACTGCAGTGACGGCTATGCCAATATATATTGAATATAAAACAGAAAGAGAAAATAACAACACAGCTAAAAACACAGCGACAAATTTCGGCAAAAGTTAAATGCTTGTGTCATGAGCACGAGGCGGCTAGTGTCTGCAACGGACGTGGCCATCCACCGTGCATAAGCTACCTTACTGACGGGCGGGCGAAGGAGCCACCGATTCCTCTGCCCAGTGCCACCACAAGCCTAGAGCCGCCCCTGAGTACTGCTGCAATAAATTATTTCATCGAAGTGAAACACATATTTAATAACGTGCTTTAACTCCTATCATCATGAAAATGACATCACGTATACATCTCAGTATTTTAGTTATTCAGAGAGCTGTAATATCACGAATGTAATGGACTCTGTGTCCAGTTGGAGGAAGAGAGCCGGTTTAAGAAGCAAGTAGTGATTCACACACATAGAGCACATAGAAGATCAAATACAAAACAAAGCATTTAACGTGCGACTTTAATTACGATGTGATTTGAGAAACTGGTTAATTAAACGATTTTAAGATGAAGTTTATGATGTTCTACTAAATGACAAAATAAACTACGTGATTAAAGTGGAAATGTCGAGATTGAAGTTGACATTTCGTGTTTTTTCCCCACTGTGTGCCTTTTTTTCTCTGTACCCTAATAATCTTTCATATGACACTCAGACAGTGGGCTACAACTCTTCTTTTCACAGCGACTTTCATAAGTGACTTCTTTTTAATTTCCGGCACTGTGTGATTTGTGAATGTGAGCTTTCAAGTTTCTCCAACACGCTATGTCACTCGATCAACTTCCTTTTGTTGATTATACTACGGTTTATTTGAACAAATAGTATGTTTTTCCTTTGCCTCCACTTGGTATTCGCTGAAATTCTTATATTTTCCCCGTGCTTTTCCCATTGTCTTTTCACAGAAGGCTGCGCTTAAGGGCGATTTATATTGATTTGCATATTCAAATAGGCGTAATTCTGGGAGGATTTGGGGCGTTACATAATGCGCGTGCACGAGAGTTAGTTTTCACGCTGATCGGGATTTATGTAACGGAAGAACTTGGAAGTTGGAGTACGCACAGATTCCTGCATCTGGATTTTTCTGTGCGTAAGCACATTTCGGCTTTTGTACTTACGCCATGTTATAGTGCGAGTTCTACGCACGCCGTTATACATGAGGCCCCAGCTAACTAAATGAGATCCGCTATTCTCGATTTTTTTGTGATTTTGATTGGAAGAAAAACCTGCAGCCACAGAGGGTCCCCAGGGCCGAGTTTGGGAACCACTGGATTAACCGTTGAGTGGTCCACGTCCGTCTGGTGTAGGGCTGTAAACTGATAATAAAACATCCTCTCGCATCCCATTCATTGTTCCTGTCCTAGTCGTCCTGGATGATTGCAATATCAGCGTTTGTAGTAAGTGTCATTTCTTCATGTCAATGTCAGTTTCTTTATATAGCACCTTTAAAACAACATAGGTATGCTGTGGCCAGAGTGCTTTACAATAAAATAAGAAAAAATATACAATTAACATAAAATAAATAGAAATAGGCGGCACGGTGGCGCAGTGGTAGCTGCTGCCTCGCAGTTAGGAGACCCGGGTTCGCTTCCCGGGTCCTCCCTGCGTGGAGTTTGCATGTTCTCCCCGTGTCTGCGTGGGTTTCCTCCGGGCACTCCGGTTTCCTCCCACAGTCCAAAGACATGCAGGTTAGGTGGATTGGCGATTCTAAATTGGCCCTGGTGTGCGCTTGGTGTGTGGGTGTGTTTGTGTGTGTCCTGCGGTGGGTTGGCACCCTGCCCAGGATTGGTTCCTGCCTTGTGCCCTGTGTTGGCTGGGATTGGCTCCAGCAGACCCCCGTGACCCTGTATTCGGATTCAGTGGGTTAGAGGATGGATGGATAAATAGAAATAAAATAAATGAACATTAATAAAATAAATAACAAATAGAAGTAAGATTACATAATCACAATGAGGAAGCCATCAGTATTACTGAAGGTCACGGAGTGCAAGCGAATAGAAATGAGTCTTTAATCTCGTTTTGAATTGTCGACGACTCCTTTATGTGACGAGGTGAAGAGTTCCACAGGCGAGGCTGTCAAAGCCCGGTTTGTCCCCATTAGTGTGACACTCGGTACGAGGGACCACAAGAGACAACTGACCAGAAGAACTAAGCTGGTGTAAAGCACACAATTCAGATAAATAGGCAGGAGCGAGCCCATGTAAAGATTTCAAAACTAGCAACAGGGTTTTAAAATCAGTTTGAAAACGGACAGGCAGCCAGCGTAAAGACGCTAATATTGGAGGAACAGAATCAGACTTTCTTGCCCCAACCAGGAAGCGAGCGGCGGCCTTCTGGACCAACTGTAACCTGCGGATCAGAGATTTGCTAATCCCAGAATACAGCGAGGTGCAGTAATCAAGACGAGAGAAGATAACAGCAGGAGTAGTGGAGTTGTCTTCGCTGTCTTCTTTTTTTTTCTTCTTGTTTCTTAATCTAATTTAAAACTTTGACTTTCAATTGTTTATTAATGTTTGTCCTTAGTTTGTAATCTCATCTTTGCGTTTATTCCTGTTGTATTCCTTTGACAATTTGTAAAGTGCTTTGAAAGGCGCTATATACTGTAAATCAAATGTGATGTTGTTACAGTATTAGACTTGATGTTAGTTTCGAAGAGTTAAGTGGATGGGACTGGCGCACTTTGTTGAGCTGAATGGCCTGCTCTCATCCAGACTATTCTAATATTATTATTATTATTATTATTAATATTATTACACAGTGCCATGAGTTCAGGTTTGGTTGCTAGCTGGTCAACGTCTGTACACAGTTTGCACGTTCTTCTTCTCCATGTGAATCATGGGTACAGATATTGCTGTTTTTCATTTGTGTTCATTAATTTCTACTTTATTTTTGATGTATCATAATAAATGCGTATCCTCATATGGGGTAGTTCAGTATTTAGTGAGAGGTATGATCTATCCTTGCATTTTTGCCTTGAGATTTGTCGTGGCGGTCTGCACCTGCACTTGGTGAAAGTCGTTCGTATTATTGTATCGTATTTCTGAGGTGGCCATGATAGACCGGCCATCTTGCTCTGTGCAGAGGATTACTTGTTTTGTGTGTTTGTATTCACCCCAGTTTTTAAATTTTTTTTTGACTCCCATCATGCGCCCAACCTACCTGGAAAGGAGGCCCCCCTCTCTCTCAGAATTTTTCATAAAGTTTACAGTTCCCGTTGTTTAGTGGGAACGCAAAATACAAATGTGGCTGGAGGCTTTACGTCGTTCTGGATCTCATCGGTTCCTGGAAGTTCCTGTTGTTTGGTGGGAACCCAAAACAGGCAAGTGGCTCAGGGCTTTACATCGTTGTGGATCTCCTCGGTTCCTGCGGTGGGAGAAGGCCTCCTGGACTTGCCTGGAATTCTTCTGCTTTACGTCTAAAGGCGTATTTGCATCCTATTGCTATAGTGTTAGGAGCCAATCTGAAGTCTGTTACATAAAACACACTTGCATCCATGGCAAGCTGCAAGTAAATCTGTACTCACAAATGAAATGGCTGTTATGATTTGCTTTGTTTAATTGGTTGCTGATATTTTTTTTTATAATCTTCTATTTCCAAGTTGCATATGCACAGGTTTGCATTAACGGTATTGAGCGAATTTATCAGCCTCTCAGTGGCGGAGAGCTAATATGATGGCAAATCTAATTGTGTCCTTAAAAATCGTTATCAGGCTATCGAGCGTTGAGGAGGCTGAGCGCCTTTGAGTTTTTATTTTTTATTTTGACAGTGCCGTGGGATGGCAGCGGCCCTGTTCTTCAAATGCTTTCTGCTACCAGCCTTGGCATGCATATTTCATGCCTCTAGACGATTACCTGTAATATCATACAGATTTCCGAAAGTCTGGTGCTGCTATTTATTATTAAATAAAGATCTTTGTTACATATCTGCTACATTTTTCATTACCCAGTTGGAGCAACAGGGTTTTCGTTACAAGTGTCTCCAAGTTCATTTCTTTGTATGTCATTTTAATACGTCTAGGGAAATTAACAAAGACGAGGAGGCTATCGCAGAGAGTGAGCAGAAGTGAACGTCAGACACGCGGCTAAGGATTCTGGGAATGTGGCGGAGGAGTGGAGAGACGACGTGGGTCATCACGGCTACTGGTGCTTATTTCTTAGTCTTTGAGCAGGTGGCCTCTTTTTGCCGCTTCCTGACAAAACACAAGTGGACTGACATACCAGCAACTATTAGTGATTAGTGTTTGAGCCGAGCCTCACTCTGGTTGTAAAAACCGCACTCGGGCAGTGATATAGAACAGTGAGTCTTAATCTCTTTTTGGGTCACAGACCCCTTTAAGAACCTGACGAAAGCTATGGACCCCTCTTCCCTAGAAATATCCACATAAACACAAGTTTGCATGCAATTAGTAGAATGTATTTTATGTATCAAGATTTGGTTGTCTCATACATATATGACATACACAAAGTATTTTAAACTTTTAAAGTAAACAATCAACTTTTATGCAAAAAGTAACAGCCACTCATTATAATTATGAAGTACAATCCTCTTGTGCAAATTAAAACAGCCGTGATAAACCGTGGAAAATGACAATGGGCACTTGCTCTTATGGAGTGGCACAAGATGGCGGTTGTGCAGAGAATGATGACGCACGTCTAAATGGTAAACACGGCCAACAGCAAGTCAAGAGCCGTCTAGCGGTCTGTGCTGTAAGCTGTGGCAGGGGGCGTTTTCTTTCATTTCTGTGAATGGGAAACCGTTAATTGGGATAAGGGGAGGGGCTGTATGGTGACCGCTATGTTTCTCACGTGATAGTTCTTGTGGTTTTTTTTTCTTGTGCGTTATTTTTCTCATGACTATGAAACTCCCGCATTAGGCTTAGGTGAGATAAGTACTTGTGAGAAAAATAATACACAAGAAAAATAACGGCGAGAGACGTTAATGTGTGCAAAAAATCACGTGAGAAAGTTCACACAAGAAAAATCAACAGTACCGGGCCGTATAGTAAATAGGGTTAGGGTTAGGGTTAGGGTTAGGGTTAGGGTTCGCAGCGGAGAAGTAGTGTGTTAAAGAAGCAATGAAAAGAAAAGGAAACATTTTGAAAATAACGTAACCTGATTGTCAATGTAATTGTTTTGTCACTGTTGTGAGTGATGAGTGTTGTTGTCATATATATATACACACACACATAAACATATATATATATACATATCTATACATATACACATATATACATACATATATATCTACATATATACACACACATATATACACACAAATACATATATATATATATATACATACATACACACACACATATATAAACATATATATACATATACATACATATCTACATATATACACACACAGCTATTTCGTATCAGTGCAATACGCTGTTTGTTAAAACGGTTGACTCCGCTCTTACGCAATAACAAATCAAATCATTCAGTTGTCTTTGCTCATATGTCATTTTAGAGCTGGACGCCTGGCCTTTTTGGCCACAGGTTCGTTTCTGTTTGCTGTGAGGTTCTGTGTTGTGGAGATTCTCAGGATGGATTGCAGGTGCTCATCCTGTGTGCTGTTTTGTTAGTCTTTATCACTGAGAAGAGCTTCTCACACAGATATGTGCTACCAAACATGCACAAGGTTCGAGCCGCATGTAGACGGACTTTTTTTGTTCTTCAAAGTCACCAAAGCGCCGTGCAAACTCAGTGCGCAATAACTCTAGCTTCGCGAAGCGCTGCATTATGGGATCTGTAGTTTATTGTGTTACCAGCGCTTCATATATCCGGTTTTAATAACAATAATACAGTATATAAAATGATCTCGGGCCGGATATAATTACACGCCGGGCCGGATGTGGCCCTGCCCTTGAGTTTGACACATATGGACTAAATAGAACTTGATATATTTTTCAAATGTGATCGCAATTCAGATAGAGTTGACGCAAGACTACAGCCTGCATGCCTCAATGAGTCATCCTCCCTCGCTCTTACTTTTTACCGCTCATCTAATGAATACACTGAGTATGGCTTTACCAAAACAATCATTGATGGCTAATAAAGTATCCATTATTCGAGTATGTAGATCGGTATATATATATACATATATACCCGTATCGCAGCGAGAAGTAGTGTGTTAAAAAGCTAGAAAAGAAAAGGGAACATTTTAAAAATAACGTAACATGACTGTCAATATACAGTATTTGTTTTGTGAGTGTTACTGAGTGTTGCTGTCATCAAGGATTTGATTATCATTATTTCTTTCAATCAGGTTCGTATTTGTAGGATGTGTTGTGTTCAAGTTACATTCCGTGTTTGTCAATCGCTGTAAAGATGACAGGTTTCATTCATCGATTCGCTTCTTACTGCATCAATAAACAGCTCGTCTTCTTCTTTATCTGACACACTGCATGCACGGGTTTTTTTTACACTGTCTTCCTTTAGCGGGACATTGACTTTTTCCACCGTGTGCTTTGTTTCCGCAGTAGCTGCATTTATGAATATGCTTATCAGACGCTTCATATTTTTGCTGCCTTTTCAATTGTGTAATTCGTTTTGTTCAGCTCTTTGGAACTGTTGCTTTTATCTGTGCACTGCGCCAGTTCACGTGAGCCGCCGTGTACATGCATCGGTTTCCCAGCTGTGCTGGTGCCATGTCGCTATGTCCGTGGCTGTATTTAATGTTACCTTAGTCCTGGCACTTAAAACTTTCTCTCGCAGTTTCGCTGAGTTTGTGTCAAACACCACCCTGACCATCTCATCTTCCTCTCCATAAGCACAGTCCTTCACCCGTGAATATTTACCCGTGGCAGTTTGCTATTGGATTGCCGCTGACGGACGGCCTTATATGGGCAGGCACTAAATTACAAACGCAGCGCAGCCTGTCTATGAACTTAATTTAAAGTGTAGGTTTACATCGTGCTTTGTTTCCGAAGTAGCAGAACTCATGAATATGGTTGTATATGTCACTCGCTCGCTTCTTATTGTTTCGCTGCCTTCTCAATTATATAATGCATGTTTTCTTAAGCGCTTTTTTGAGGTCTTCCTGGTTTTCTATGTACTGCGTGATTACGTGGGAGGCGTGATGATGTCACACGAAACTCCGCCCCACCGTTCAAGCTCATCTCCATTACAGTAAATGGAGAAAAACTGCTTCCAGTTATGACCATTACGCGTAGAATTTCGATATAAAACCTGCCCAACTTTTGTAAGGAAGCTGTAAGGAATGAACCTGCCAAATTTCAGCCTTCCACCCACACGGGAAGTTGGAGAATTAGTGATGAGTGAGTGAGTGAGTGAGGGCTTTGCCTTTTATTAGTATAGATCTAAATGTTAATTTCTTATCTGACCCTCATGGACCCCCTGAAACTCAATAGGGGTCCACAGACTTCGGGTTAAGAACCCCTTGGTATAGACGGTCTTGCATAAGACCCGAGGATTACTCGGGCAGTCGTATGGGGTGTCCTGTTTAAGCGTCAGGCCTGAGCGTTATATATGTTATAGTGTAATATATATATATGTATGTGTGTGTGTGTGTATATATATATATATATATAGATATAGATATATAGATAGATATAGATAGATAGAGATATATATAGATATATATATATAGAGATATAGATATAAATAGATATATATATAGATATATATATATATATATACATATATAGAGTATATATATATAGAGAGAGATATATATATGTTGTAGAAGGCGCTATATAGTGCCCGACCTGGCACAGACCACGCAGAGGCACGTGTATAAAACACACAGGCTTTATTTTCTTTTCTTCAGCCGTGGGGCACGTCTTCCCCGTGTCCCACAGGTCCAGCACAGTTCCTAAAGCACAGCATACAGCACAGACAACCCTTCCTGGCACCACCACTCCTCCCAGGCAACCTCGTCCTCTTCCACCTGATTCTGGCCACGAATGGAGGGAGGTTGCCTGCTTTATAGCCCACCCAGAAGTGCTCCAGGTGCCTGACCTGCTGGTCTTAATTGCACCTCCGGGTGGGGCTGGTAAGTCGTCCAATGTGGCAGCTGGCTCTCCGCAGAACCCCCTAGCGGCCACCTCATCTCCCAACTGGGCTGTGGTGGACTCCATGTCCCATGGAGTCACGGGAGAGACTGAGGAAGGACCCACGGCCAGGGAGGCTTCCCAGGCGCCCCGGGGGAGGCATTGCACTGTCCATGGTGGCTCCCCGGACGTATGTAGCAGAGTATGCCCGCCGGGCATGGGACCCGGCTGTCCGTCATTAATGTATATATATATATATAAATAGATATAGATATACCTATATATATATATATATAATGCATACTAGGGGGCTTTCCCCTGCTTGCTTCACTCTCCAACCCCCCAGCCTGCGCTACGCGGTAGTCACTCCTCTGAAACCCCCTCTTAAATGATGATGCAATGGGAAACAAAGACAGTTGTTTTTTATTTTAACCTCCTGTATGCTGATGTGCCATATGATCCTCATCTCGCACGGCACTTTGAACATTTAAAAGCCTGTACAGCAGCTGTCTTTGTCATCTACTCTTTGTTTTTTATTTCTGGCCCTGGGCCTGGTTAAATCTGTTGGCATAAAGTCTTGTCTTGCGGGATGTGAGTTCTTGATATTTTATAGTTTATAATTTAAAAATGGAGTAAGAATCTGAAAATCTAACAACATCACATTAAAGTTAGATATATTCTGAAAAAAAAAATGATATCAAACATATATATGCAGGTTTTAAAATGAGCCCCATTTAAAGCTTGACAAAAAAGTGACATTTAAAAGTCATATAAAATCATTGCACTGCATTTTAGGCTTAGGATTTTATTCTTATATATATATATGTGTGTGTGTGTGTGTGTGTATGTATGTATGTATATGTGTGTATATGTTCTTCACATTTTGTGCTAAATATTTTTATATTTTTCACCCTCATCACACAACACTCAATACTGCTGAATGACGAAGCAAAAATAGGAATTTTACAAAGTTCTGCAAAATTATTAAAAATAAAAAAACTGAAATATCCCATTGACACAAGTATCCAGACCCTTTACTTCATTGAAGCGCCTTGACATGACAAACTTTGAACACCTGAATTTTGGGATTTCCTGCCATTCTTCTCTGCAGATCCTCTCAAGCCCTGTCAGGTTGGATGGAGGCCATTGGTGGACAGGTCACTTCAGAGATGCTCCATTGGCTTCAAGTCTAATCTCTGGCTGGGACTTTTCCAGAGTTGTCTCTAAACTACTCCTACTACTTAGGTCCAGAGTGCTGGTTTTGTTTATGGCCATCTTACTCTTCTCCATTCAGCTTTCCCTCAACATTGTTTAGTCTCTCAGTCCCTGCCACTGAAAAATCAACCCCACAGTATGACGCTGCCACCACCACGCTACACCGCTGGATTGGCATTGCACTGGTTTCCTCCACACATGACACTTAGAATTGAGGGCATACCATTCCATCTCTTTTCATCAGACCAGAGAGTCTTGTTTCTAACAGTCTGAGAGTCCTTTAGGGGCCTTTTTGCTAACTCTTAAGTGTATTTCCAAGTGTCTTTTACTGAGGAGAGGCTTCTGTCTGGCCACTTTGTCATAAAGCCCAGATAGGTGAAGTGTAGCACTTTGAGCTACATTGTTTGTATGAAAATGTGCTATTTAAATCAATGTTGTTGTTGTTGTAGTAGTAATGGTTGTAAAAGAAATGTTAAAAGTAAAGTGTACATTTAGAAATTTTATGTAAATTGTGTGCATCGATCTCTATCTATCATTAACACCTTTCATATCATATAGTGCCTTTCATTTCTTTCTGTTTATCTTGAGTAGAAAGCCAGCCCCAGACACAGGCAGACAGACACCAGTATGTTCAAAAGGACACTCCTTTATTGCTCTGAGCACCACAATGCCTTGTCACCAACAACTCTTCTTTCTTTCTTTCTTTCTTTCTTTCTTTCTTTCTTTCTCTACCTTGGCCCTCCACTCCCTTCCTCACAAGCTCCATCTCCTTCCTCCCAACTCCCGCTTGTCTACTGGTGGGAGGTGGCCCCCCTTTATAATGACCCGGATGGGCTTCAGGTGCTCCACCTGACAACACTTCCTGGTGTGGAGGAAGTGCTGCCACCCAGGGTTCCATAACCGTCCGGGTGTGCCCTGGCGGTGGCTACGTTCCCGCTCCATTCCAGTGTCCCCCAACCAGACCCGGGTGGCTGCCCTCTCGTGGCCCAGAGAAGGTATTGTCCCTCTCGTGGACCATCCAGGCATCCCGGCTGGGTAGTGTCCCCAGCCGTCTGTGACACTTGCTATCTATATCTGTCTGTTTATTATATAGTGCCTTTCATATCTATCTATCTATCTATCTATCTATCTATCTATCTATCTATCTATCTATCTATCTATCTATCTATCTATCTATCATATCTATCTATCATATAGTGCCTTTCATATCTATCTATCTATCTATCATATAGTGCCTTTCTATCTATCTATCTATCTATCTATCTATCTATCTATCTATCTATCTATCTATCTATCTATCTATCTATCATATAGTGCCTTTCATATCTATCTATCTATCTATCTATCTATCTATCTATCTATCTATCTATCTATCTATCATATAGTGCCTTTCTATCTATCTATCTATCTATCTATCTATCTATCTATCTATCTATCTATCTATCTATCTATCTATCTATCTATCTATCTATCTATCTATCTATCTATCTATCTATCATATAGTGCCTTTCTATCTATCTATCTATCTATCTATCTATCTATCTATCTATCTATCTATCTATCTATCTATCTATCTATCTATCTATCATATAGTGCCTTTCATATCTATCTATCTATCTATCTATCTATCTATCTATCTATCTATCTATCTATCTATCTATTTCTATCTATCTATATAGTGCCTTTCTATCTATCTATCTATCTATCTATCTATCATATAGTGCCTTTCATCTATCTATCTATCTATCTATCTATCTATCTATCTATCTATCTATCTATCTATCTATCTATCTATCATATAGTGCCTTTCATATCTATCTATCTATCTATCTATCTATCTATCTATCTATCTATCTATCTATCTATCTGTCTATCATATAGTGCCTTTCATATCTATCTATCTATCTATCTATCTATCTATCTATCTATCTATCTATCTATCTATCTATCATATAGTGCCTTTCATATCTATCTATCTATCTATCTATCTATCTATCTATCTATCTATCTATCTATCTATCTATCTATCTAAGCAGTAAGTCAGAAGGATTCAGAATTTGATTAAGAAGGGCTGACAATTCAAAATTTCAGAACATTCTGCAAGTCCTTGGCTTAGAGCCCCTAATCCCCGCAGAGTCTTTACAGAAAACAGGGTTAAATGTAAACCCTTTGATCACATTTTATTTTTATTCCTCTTCATTGTTTTTTTTTTTTTTTGTTGATTTCACACTCACGCTTGTATTTAATTAATAACAGCTTGCTGTTTCTTTTGTCTTACCATCTGGCTCCCTGTTTCTGCTGATGTGAGGTGTCCATGTGCACATTCTCCACATTGTATCCTTACAAAGGAATAAAGGCACATGAAGAATGTCTCCTAAATTCATTTTGATCCCAGAGCCCGGGGGGTTTAGCTGTCGCTCGGTCATCAAGAAGGTGGTGTGTCAGGGTGTGGACCTGCACCCCAGGGTGGCCACAGTGCCTGGGACCCTTGCGCCTTCCCTCTCATCAGCCTGTGTGGTCTTTTCTCCTATGATTATACATGTTTGTGTGAAACAGAAATCACGATGTATAAGCAATGTGCCTTGAGAAACCTAGGGAGGCTACTGTTTACTGCCCAAAATGGAAATAAAGCATAGTCTATGTTAATTGTGGCTATTAATTCTGATGCACAGTACGGTGGACTCAGAAAGAACTTGGACCCTTTCACTTTCTGCACACTTTGTTGTGTTGTAGATTTATTTTTCAATGGATGCATTTGCCATTTTAGCCCATCAATCTACACTCAATAACCCATAATGACAAAGTAAAAACATGTTTTCAGAAAGGTTTGAAGATTTAATAAAGATTTAAAACTGACATCTCTCCTTCCTAAAAGTATTCAGAAACTTTTCTGTGGCACTCCAGATTGTGCGCAGGTCCCTCAAGTGTGCTGTAATTCTCCTTGAGATGTATCAAACTTGATTGGAGTCCACCTGTGGTGAACTGAATTCATTGGGCAAACGAGTTGTGATGGACAGCTGGCAGCTCAACCCGTCTGGGACCCCCAAAAGATGAGGGAAGAATGGGATAAGGCAGCTACTTTGGGACACTGCCTCCCCCAAGATGCTGGATGGCAGCTTCCCTGGAGTGTAGTGGTGCCCCAGATTCCCACAGGGCACCATGGGATCTGAAGTTCAGCTTCACAGTCCTGCTGGGTACCATGGGTGCCACCAGGAGATGGTGCAGGGAGACCGGAGAGTCTCTACTTTCTACCTAGCCCAGAAGTACTCCACAGTCATGAAGACGGAAAGACAGAAGCACTTCCAGGTCAAGGACTATATAAAGGACTGCTGTAAATCCAGCAAGGAAGCCGGAGTTGGGAGGTAGAGGTCAGAGCTTGCTGGTAGGAGTGGAGGAGAGAATTGAGTGTGATTATTGGTTGAATATTTACTTGTCTAAATATGGTGGCTGTGGTGCTTCGAGGGCACTATATTTATAAAAGAAAGAGGACTGACAGCGCCCTCTAGTGCCACAATGTATAAAAGGTTCCACAATTCACAGTCCAGGTCAGGACAAAAAACCAAACTATGACGTCCAAGGAACTCTCTGTAGACCACTTTGATCAAAATGTGGAGAGGAATCCATTTTTAATGCTTTGAGTGTTCCTGGGTCACAGTGACCTCAAGAATTGTGAAATGGAAGAAGTTTGGAACCACCAAGACTATTCCTAGAGTTGGTCATCTGGCCAAACTGAGCAAAAGGGAAAGCGGGGCAGTGGTCAGGGAAGTGGCAAAGAGCAATGGACACTTGAATGGAGCTTCTGGAGTGCTCAGTTAAGATGGGAGAACCAGGCTTATCAGAACTCCACCATCTGGCATTTATGGTAGAGTGTGCAGATAGAAGCCACTTTTGAGTAAAAGGAATGGCATACGGACTCTGAGAGCGTGTAAAACATGGGTCTCTGATGTGATGAGACAAAAGTGGAATTCAGAAATGGAACTGCTGCAGAACACCAAGTACTATGTGTATAGTGAGGACCAGACACTGCCCACCACCTGTCTACTGCCATCCCTAACATGAAGCATGGTGCTGGCAGCATGAGATGGAACAACCTGTGGGAAGGATGACCATCTCGGCAGCACTCCATCGATCAGGTGTTTATGGTAGAGTGGCCAGGCAGAAGCCACCCTTTAGTCAAAGGCCTGTGACAGTTTAAATGACCCTGAGAGCATAAAAAAATGATTCTCTGGTCTGCTGAGACAAGCTTAGTCTCTGGTCAGAACTACCCAGTATTATATTAGAAGACCAGGCACTGCTCATCACAGCGGTGAAGCATGTTGGTGGCAGCACAATGCTATGGGGGTGCAGGGGTAGGACTTGGTCACAGCTGAGGGAAGAATGAATGCAGCCAAGTACAGAGAGGGCCATGAAGAAGACCTGATCTAGAACATATGCAGCCTGTAGACGGTGCCAATAGTTCACCTTTCAACACAACAATGACTAAGCGCATTGAGCCAAGACTTTCTGAGACTTCATGGGATCCCCTCAAGGTTGCTGAATATCATGACCGGCCTGTACTCTGGTACTGTGAGTGCTGTGCTGAGTGAAGGCAGACCCTCTGTGTTTTTTCCTAGTTGATTCTGGGGTCCATTGGGGTGTGTTCTGCTTCTACTCTGTTCAATGCTTGCATTGCTGGGTGTTGGGGAGGGGGTCCAGTGGTTGTGGGGTGTCTGTTGGTGAAGAGAGATTCATTGATCTTGACTTTGCTGTGATCTTCGTGGAGTCAATGGAGGTTCTGATGGGGTCTCTCGAGAGACTGAGTGAGGAGTTTGAGTGTCTGGACTTACGAGTGTCCTGATAAGAACCAAAGAGCAGGGCCTTTGATGACATTTTGGGCACGGCCATCAGCAGTGTGTCTGTCTGCGGAGAGAGTGTCGACCTCATCAAGAGGTTTACTTACCTTGGCGGTAACACTCATGTCTCTTGTGGCTCTTTACTTGAAGTCGGTAGATGTATTGGGAGAGCATGGGTGGTCATGAGGTCGCTAGAAAGAGGTCTGTGGTGCTCCTGATATCTCTGCAAAAGGACGAAGGTCCAGGTCTTTAGAGCTCTGATGCTCCCTGTTGGCGATTCATGGACACTATCCAGTGACCCAAGATGAAGACTGGACTCCTTCTGTACTGTGTGTTTCTCTTCAGAGAATCCTTTAGTCCTGCTGGTTTGACTTTGTGTTGCTCATGGAGTCCTGAATGAGGCACATGACCTGCATTGTGAGGGAGCGTCAGTTACGGCACTACGACCATGTGGTGCAATTCCCCGAGAGTGATCTGGCTCGCAGGACCCTCATTGTCGAGGACCCAAGTGGAGGCCGAGGGGACGCCCATGTAATATCTGGCTGTGGCAGATAGAGGGTCATTTCAAGAGGGTTGTACTGGAGCATGTGTCTGCCTGGGGGGTGGCCAACCAGGAACCCGAGATGTTTCATAGTGTGGTGAGTGCGGCAACGCTCTGTACCAGTGTATGTTACCCCAACCTGACCTGATCTGATAAGACAATACTGGAGTGGCTTTGGGACAAGTCTGTGAGTGTTCTAGAACGTCCCAACCCAAGTCCCATAGAACATGTGTGGAGACACCCGAGGATGGCAGTTTACTGACACTTCCCATCCAATTTAATGGAGCTTGAGAAGATATGCCAGAAAGAATGGGATAAACTCCCCAAACCCAGGTGTGCAAACCTTGTAGAGACATATCCAAGAAGACGCAAAGCTGGAATTGCTGTCAAAAGGGCTGCTTCAAAGCACTGAATTATGGGTCTGAATGCTTATATGAGGTAGAAGTTTCACTTTTTGATCTTTCATACATTTGCCAGCCTTTTTGTGAATGTGTTTTCATCAGGTTCTGTGAACCTTGTGTTTTACAGTCTGTGAACGATAGGGGGCGCTCTCGCTCCCTTGAACCCCTGTCCACGACTCCAGACCCCAGGTAAAAGTCCTCAAGTTGACTTTATTTTCTTGCCACAGTGCACAAAGCACACTCTCCACCACAATTCTCATTAAACTCACAATAAACCACAATAATACAATCCTCCAGCTCCCAGACGCGTTGCCACCCTTCCACCCAGCTCAGCTCGTTGTCTGCGAGTTCCCAAAGTCCTCTTATACTCCCTGACCTGGAAGTGTTCTCAATCCCCAGTCCATGTGATCCTCAATCACTTCCGGGTCAGGTAAAAGCTCTTTCTTCAACCCGAAGTCCGTCGCTCTTCCTGTGAAGCTCCGGGTCACAGGGCACGAAGAAGCCCTCGGTCCTCCCTGCAGCTCCCTCCTGTGGCCCCCACGGCATCCAGCAGGGCTTTGCATAAAAACTCCAGTGTCCATGATGCCCTGCTGGTCTTCTGGGGACCTCCACGCTGCAAGGAGGGCTCCACCTGGCGGCTTGGGGGTATTGGCCGGGATAAATGGCCGGCCATCCATTACAAGTCTTACTGCTCCTTTTGAACCTTCATTTGCTGTGTTATTTCATTAGCATGGATGACCCAATTTAAAATAATTCATCAAATTTGAACATTTTAATCATCTAAGAGGCAAATGCTCAGTCGAGACAAATTAAACTTTGAAAGTCCTTTGTGTGAGTGCGGATATGAAGATGATCACGATCAGAGCTGAAGGCAGAGGAATAGACATCCCCTGAGCATTGCCCAGCTATCTTTAGGACATCTTTACCCAGGGCGCCAATCGTAGGCTCGATAAAGATGCCGAATAAGAAACTCCCTTGATTATTCTGCATTGCTTATCGCGTACACCATGCTTTTTGGAAAAGATTCACATGGCCATATTTAACTTCGCAGAGCGATAAGGCCGACAATTTTTTAATTAGTTCACTTTTTTGGCAGCCACTAATGAAGTCCCCTGAACCAAGCTGCTGCTCTCCACCACTGAACCCTGGCTCAAGCGTTCCACCATCAACTGCCCGGGGACCATCAGCTATCAATAATAAAAGCCCACAGCGGCAGGGCCATTAACTGATAAGATTTCTTAATTAAGAGTATTATGCATTCTAGAAGGGTATAGACACTTGCAATTTGAGCCTCCGAGATTTTCTGTTTTTCTTTCCTTCCATGAAAAGGCTTGATATAGTCTTCTCTTATGAAGGTCCGTGGGAAAATTAATTACGGTTCTCAATCTGGTCTCCCTCTGGGGAATCCTTAATTAGCAAGTGGATATTTACAACTGTGAAATATCAAATATTTGTTTCATTTCCTTGAAAGAATTCCATCCAAATTTGCTTTCCCCTTTCGGCACAAGCCAGTGCTAATTGGGGACAGAACACACTTGATCATATTGGAAGGATTTAGAGATGAATTCAACAGAACCCACGCATCTCTTGGATGTAAAATAAACACACAAAGAGAACATGCAGAGACCCCATGGAAAGTGAATACCTCCCTTTACTATCTACTAGGGAGCTGTAACCTAGCTGAACCTTCATATGGCACACTCGGTTATATTGGGCGGGTTTAGAACCACTGCTAACCCAACCTCGCACATCTCTAAGATAAAAAGCATCAGGAGAATAGGGAGAGGAGACATGGAAAATAAATGCCTCCCTAAACTATCTCCTATGGAGCTGGAGTTTATTCCAGGAATACTGAAACCAGCCCTTCAAGAAGGCGTGATCAGTTAAAACTGGAAAGGTTCAGTGACGCCATCAACATAACCTACAAACTTCTGGGATGGGGGGAAAAATAAAATGGTCCTGGAAAACATGCAGATGCCAAACAGAAAGTGGACACCTCTCTAAACACTCTAATAAGGAGCTGGAGTCTTTCCAAGCCCTACTAAAACCAACACTTCATAAGGCACATTCAGTCATTATTGGAATGGTTTTAGAGACATTGTCAACCTAATCCATGGATCTCTTAGAGGAAGGAAAGAAAAAACACAGACACTACTTGAAACTCTCTACTACGGAGTTGGAATCAATCCCAGTGACACTGCAATCAGCCCTTCATAAGGCACACTCTGCAATAAACTAGCTACTAAAGAGCTGGAGTCTTTCCAAGCCCTGCTAAAACCAACACTACATAAGGCATCTTCAGTCATACTGCAATGGTCCGGAGACATCGTCAACCTAATCCCTTGCATGTCTTAGATGAAGAAAAAAAATGCAGACATAACATCAAAAGTGAATGCCTCTCTAAACTCTGAACCAGGGAGTTGGAGTCAATCCCAGTAACACTGAAACCAGCCCTTCATAGGGCACACTCTGCCATATCATGAGGATTTAGAAACAACAGTCAACCCAACCCACACATTTCTGGGATTTGAAATAATAATCCCAGGAGAACATGCAGATGTCACAGGGGAAGTGAATGCCTAGCTAAACTATCTCCTAAGGTTTTGGAGTCTTCCCAAGCCCTACTAAAACCAACACTTTATAGGGCATGTTCAGTCATTACCGGAATGGCTTAGAGACATTGTCAACCTAACCCTCGCATCTCTTAGATGAAGAAGAAGAAAAAAAAAAACCAAGAAAAAATGCAGACATAACATCAAAAGTGAATGCCTCTCTAAACTCTGAACCAGGGAGTTGGAGTCAATCCCAGTAACACTGAAACCAACCCTTCATAAGGCATACTCAGCTATATTGGGAGAATTTAGAAACAACAGCCAACCTTACCCAGAAATTTCTGGGATTTGAAATAATAAATCCAAAAAAACATGCAGAGGTCACAGGGCAAGTGAATGCCTACCTAAACAATCTGCTAAGGAATTGGAGTCTTCCTAAGCCCTACTAAAAACCAGACTTTATAAGGCCTGTATAGTCATTACTGGAATGGTTTAGAGGCATCATCAACCTAACCCTCGCATCTCTTAGATGAAGAAGAAGAAAAAAAAACAAAACAAAAATGCAGACACAACATGGAAAGTGAATGCCTACCTAAACTATCTCCTAGGGAGCTGGAGTCTTTCCAAGCCCTACTAAAACCAACACTTCATAAGGCATGTTCAGTTATTACTGGAATGGTTTTGAGACATCGTCAACCTAACCCTCGCATCTCTTAGCTCTCTAACTTTGTAACCATTTAGAATGAGACTACCCTTCTTCCCTCACTTGTGAACAAGACCCTGAGATTCTTAAACGTTTCCACTTGAAGGCAGCATGTTCTCCCCAATCTACAGACCAGTCCACCGTTTCCTGGCTGAGAACCACAACCTTGGACTTTGAAATTAGATCAGAGCAGTGTCCACGGTCATGTGGACCTTGTACTGGTCAGTGTGGTGAAGAGAGAGGTGAGCCAAAAGGTAAAGCTGTTGATCTACCAGTCAGTATTTGTTCAGGCCGTCGCCTATAGTCATGAACGTTGGGGTAGACAGAACAAGGGCGTGGATACAAAAATGAGCTTCCATCACAGGGTGTTAGGACTCTGTCTTGGAGATCAAGTGAGGAGCAAAGGATGCTTATCTGGATAGGTGTTCTGGGCATTTGCAACCAGGAGAACAACAACATCATCAAAGTGCTTTACAGGATGAAGAAAGAAAAAAGAAAAATATAAAAATAAGATTAGGTAATACTAATTAACAGAGAATGGCCAGGGAGGACTCCAGAGGGCCGAAGAGAAAAAAAAATCTGCAGGGGTCCTGAGGCCACAAGACCACCCAGCCCCCCTAACATCAAGGATCTTAATCAGTCCTCAGGGTTTTCAGGCTTCACGTGGAAGAGTAAGATGCTGATGGTCATGAGGACCTCTGGCGTTCAGTCCATCAATGTAGGGACTACATGATGCCCTGATCAGGTGGTGGGGGTGGAGATCACCACCACAGAAAAATGGAAAAAGAACAGCAGGAAAAGTAGGGGTTAGTATGGATTGTGGAGCCATGATAAAAATGATAATTAAATGTATATACAGAATATCAGGGTATATCCAACAGGGGGCGCTTGCTCCCTGATTGGAATAAGTTCTGTTGTAATTGTGGTGTCATAAGTAACCCGAACCTAAATAGATATATTATAAAGAGGCGATATCCCTCCCTTAGTGATACGGTGGTAAGAAATCACATAACAGAAAATAACTTCACTTTCTTTAATGACGATTTACATGACATAACCGATGTGGAAGCCAATGACAAGCCCATGTGTAGAGTCTGCCGTTTTCATCACTACGCTGGAAGGATTTTCAGGATCGGATGACGTTATCTCCCATCCGTCCGTTGGCTTCGAAGGTGTGCCGGGCAATGTTACAAGGCTTTATACTCTTTTTCCATGTGCAGGCCATTACTTGGGTAAATCATGTCATGCCAAACAAGGCAAAGAGAAGGTCCGATGTCATGCTGACTATGACACACAGAAATAGTACACGTTGTCCATTAGTGATGAGCGAGCATGCTATGTGCTCGTGCGCCATGCTCAAGTCTCCGCCCCACACGTTTCACAGGTTGGAGACCGCCAATCAAGGGGCAGGTAAGTACTGCCCTCACTGTAATGCCAGTAGCCATGTCAGGTGCTGGCATTACAGTGATTGGCTGGCCAGAACACGTCATCGGGTGCAATTTATATGCAGGCACTGTCAAATAATGTTTTAGAGCATCAGCTCACCTGCAGGCACTGGCATATAATGTTTTAGAGCGTCATTTTTCCTGTAAGATTTATTTTTTTTTGGGGGTTTGGGCGTGTTTTTGTCAGTCTATATCAGTGGCGTAAAACTCGGACAAACTGATTCTCAGCAGCTTCTTGGGAGTCCAAGATGCATCCAGACATCGTCCCCATGCTGTTCCCGGTCCATTTGGGTGGTGTTTCTGTCACTTTCTGACCATTGCCAATGGACCAGGCACCCTCCCCTCTTCAGAGCAGGGGGTGCCTGGTTGTCTCCCATTGACTTACATTATACTCGGGTGCTCGGTAGAGCACACGAACATCGCGATGTGTTCGGACCGAACACCCAAACACTTTGGTGCTCGCTCATCACTATTATCCATTTGTCTTGGTCTATCTTGTCCTATGCTTGGCCTAGCAGTTCTAAATGCTGAGCAACTTTTTTTGTACTAAATCTGGCTCAGCTGTGCATGTAGAAAGAAAAGAAAAATAGATTTTAAATATTTGTACAGAGCACAGTAACATATTAAACATATAAAGTCTTTACACAGGGTTACACTGAAATGAAACGATGAGAAAGCCATGTTAACATAATGAGTTTTTCGCAGTTTTTTAAAAAAAAGTTTCTTTAAAAGAAGGCCTCAGGGTAGACCCGGGTCACGTTATGTCTCGCAGCTGGCCTGGGAACACTTTAGTATATTCCTTGGAGGAGTTGGCGAGGAAAGGAAAATCTGGGAATCTTTGCTCAGACTGCTGCCCTGGTGACTTGTACCCGGAGTAGTGTTAGAAAATTGACTAACAGGCAGCCGCAATGAACTTCAGGTCCTACAGATAACGAGGGAGCACCCTTTGAAATGGCGTCCGAGACCAATTTCATCTTACAGGCTTGTTTCCCTGCATCCTCACTCAGTTCTCTTTATCCTTTCATTCTCCGTTTCTTCTGTATTGTGTCTGTGATAACATTACATCTAATTTTGCCTCGAGTCTTACGGCTTACAGCCCAGTTACAAATCCTCTTATATTCATTTTCTGAAGGTTTCTATTTATTTATTTACAAGTTGAAATGTGCTTGGATACTGCGTAGAATAACAAAAGTGGGTAAAGGGTTTTAAAACACTCTTTGTGTGCCTTTGAGGTCAGAGTATAATAAGTGTGACGTCTCACCCCTTGTGCTCCTGTGCTAATCATGTCGTCAGCCTGGTAGACCCATGAATAAAGCAACATGCATATAAGGGTCCAAATGGCCATGAATTATATACTTATGAACGAGGCCGCAGCTGTGACGCATGCACCTCATTACCTGCCGCTCCGTCATCTTTGGCCGGAGGGCGCTACAAGTAGTGGATGGAGGGGTGCAATTTCACGGCTCGCGCAGTGTAGTGTCCCTCGGGCGGCTCCCGGCGGCAAGTGAGCGTTGACCCGTGGTCCATAGTCACCGGGGCCACAGCTATCGCTCGTGTGCAGGACGGAGGCTTAATGGGGTGGTTCGCTGTCTACCCACTACGCTGCCGCAGCTACTGCTCATGACGGGACGCAGGCTGGATGGAGCGGTGGAGGGCGTTTCACTGCCCGCCCACTACACATGGCTCCCCCTGAATCGTTTTCGGTGGGCGGCTGGTAATGTTGCTAGCAGTGACCCGGCTGTGGCTGAACGGAGGCCAATGAGGGTGAATGGGGCGGCGGGGGATAGCATTGTAGGCTGCCTGTTGATTGGGGTCGGTGATGGGCGATTCACTAGATGCCTTTGGCCGCACCGTGGTCGCTGTCGGTGGGCTGACGCTGCATGCTGCAGTGGAGGGGACTGTGTGGTGGGTGGGTGGTGAGCCGCCCCTCGCTACTCCCATTCATTCTCAATAGCAAGCCTGATTGTACTGTTATGCACATAGCAGGAAGTTGTCTCTCATCAGTACATCAGACGTGTTGACGGCGGGTGCCTTCCTGCTGTGATAGTGTGTACAGTGCTGTGCAGAAGAGCTCATCTTAACCTTTTGTCTTCACCCTTCAAGAATGTCTCTGAAACACAAATCTGATGCAAGTGCTGGTGATACAGTAAAGAAAAGAAAAACCATCACCGTTGAAAATAAAGTAGAAATAATAAAAGGGTCAGAGAGAGAAGAAACTCCATCATTCATTGGCAGAGCACTTGGTTACAGTCGGTCAACAATAGCATTTATTAAATTTATGTACCTGTTCTGACTTACATACAAATTCAACTTAAGTACAAACCTACAGTCCCTATCTTGTAACCAAGGGACTGCCTGCATTGTCGTATCTGGTGTATTGGTTTGTGACAAGGCGGAAACAGACCAAGGATGCCAGTCAAATGTAGCAGTGGTGTCAGTCAGCTCACAGGTGTCACTGTTGAGGCCCAGATCCAAAAATGAATGCCTCCTTTCTGGGGACCAACTGTTTATATGGAATTCTGGTTGGAAGGGGCGGAGCCTTCTATGGGCATTGTGGGCCAGGCTAGGGGGGTTCTTGATGAACACCATTTGATGGTGACTGAGACACAAGGCGGTTAAGAAGGTTAACTGTCCTCGCTGAGCAGGGGGAGACATCGGTGGGATGCATGGTGGCTTGTGACTCTTTTAATATGTGGGTCCTGACTGTGTTTTTAACCTTTGAATTTAACCTGTTTGTGGATCATTTTGTTTATTATGACTTTTACCCTCCACCGTGGACACTGGTATTTTTTTTGGTTTATTTATTTAAGTAAAAATGTATACACAATGGACGGTCGGAAAATCGAGAGTACACCTCATGAGAAGGATTTAGGAGTCGTAGTGGACTCAAAGCTATCAACTTCCAGACAGTGTTCAGAAGCCATTAAGAAGGCTAACAGAATGTCAGGTTATATAGCGCCTTGACGTGTGCAGTACAAGTCACAGGAGGTTCTGCTCAAGCTTTATAACACACTGGTGAGGCCTCATCTGGAGTCCTGTGTGCAGTTTTGGTCTCCAGGCTACAAAAAGGACATAACAGCACAAGAGAAGGTCCAGAGAAGAGCGGCTAGGCTGAATCCAGGGTTACAGGGGATGAGTGATGAGGAAAGATTAAAAGAGATGAGCCTTTACAATTTAAACAAATGAAGATTAAGCAGTGACCTGATTGAAGTGTTTAAAATGATGAAGGGAATTAGTGCAGTGGATCAAGACAGTGACTTTAAAATGAGTTCATCAAGAACACGGGGACACAGTTGGAAACTTGTGAAGCGGAAATTTCGCACAAACATTAGGAAGATTTTCTTTACAGAGTGAACCACAGACATGTGGAACAAGTTACAAAGTAGTCTGGCAGACAGGTGGACTTTAAGGGCCTTCAAAACTTGACTTGATGTTTTTTTGGAAGAAATAAGTGGATAGGACTGGCGAGCTTTGTTGGGCTGAATGGCCTGCTTTCATCTAGAGTGGTCTAGTTCTGATCATTATTAAGAAAAACTGCACTGCACTGTTTGCACTTTATTTGAATAAAAGGCACATTATTGCACATTTGCACCAACTCTTACTGCTATGTGTCCTTATTGCTCAATCCATCCTTGATCTATGATTATCAATGTCCAGGGTTCAAGGGAGTGTGACAGCTGCATCACAACCTCTCCTTCTAACATAAATTACTACACTAATGTACAGATTCTTTATAATTTATAAAAATTATTTATAAAATTATCTATCTATCTATCTATCTATCTATCTATCTATCTATCTATCTATCTATCTATCTATCTATCTATCTATCTATCTATCTATCTATCATATAGTGCCTTTCTATCTATCTATCTATCTATCTATCTATCTATCTATCTATCTATCTATCTATCTATCTATCTATCTATCTATCTATCTATCTATCTATCTATCATATAGTGCCTTTCTATCTATCAATCTATCTATCTATCCCTCCCAAGAAGGCTGCTCCCTGAATTGCACCAGAGCTGCTCGAGAAGGCTCTTCAGATTAAGTTGGTTTCAGAATGTTGTATCTGTCCATGCAGACCACCCCGTAGTTGGTTCCTGCCTTGCTCCTCCATTACTGCCTGGATTGGCTCCTGCTTCCTTGATCATTGATTTAAAACATAGATGGTGAACAGTAGAATTTTCCAATTGTCCTGTGCCTTTCCTGTGCCCCTGCAGTGCCAGTTGTCATTCTCACAGGGCTGCTGTGCTGAGTTTCCCCACTGAATGACTCTCGTTTATAGTGCCCTTCATATTTGCCCGTGTATGCAAATTCCCATTCATTTTAAGTTAATGGTGAAGCTGTTAGTTGATTTACAGCTGCCACTCTGTCTTTCATACACAGCAGAGTTTTTTTTAGTTGGGAGGGACGTCAGCTGCAGTGCAAATCAATGGGCTGTCTTCTCTGTGTATAATGCCATCTTAAGTATACTTACAGAGGAATTAGCTGTGCCACATGAAATATGATTTAGATTAGAATGGCAGAGTCTGCCTGGAAGACACTTGTATTAACAGTGAGCATTCTGGCAGGCTAATCTTGGTATCATAATTAGGGCCTGGGTTTTAATTGAAAATCCTTCTGCACATATAAATGGGTTATTAAGACATTTTTGCTCTAAACTGTTGTCATTAAAACAATATGCCAAAAAGATAAATGACTTTTTAGGTTTTTCTTTTTTTCTCTCTTTTCACAAACTCATGAAAACATTTGGTGAAATTTATGTGTATCTTCAGGGGATGAGTGAAGCTTAGGGTGGGATTGGTGTCGCGGAATTCTTCACTTGTGGAGTGTAATGGTGGTGTTTCAGAACAGAAACTGGCCTGTTCAGTTGGTGGCACCTTCAAGTGTCTCACTAGCATCCTTGTCATTGAGATCACCTCTTCCTCTTCTTCTTCTTCCTCCCCCTCCTCATCTTCTTCCTCCTCTTCTTCATCTTCTTCCTTGCTCTTCATCCTCTTCTTCTTCCTTGCCCCTCCTCCTCATCTTCTACTTCTTCATTCTTTCTTCTTCCTCCTCTGCTTATTCTTCCTCCTTGTGCTTTTCCTTCTCCTCCTTCTTCATCATCCTCCTCCTCTTTCTTCATCCTCTTCTTCTGCCTCCTCCTCTTGCTCTTCCTCTTCTTCTTCCTCCTCTTGCTTTTCCTCCTCCTCTTCTTCCACCTCTTCTTCCTCTTCTTTCTTTCTCCTCCTCTTCTTTTTCTTCATTCCTTCTCCACCTCCTCTTCTTCTCATAAAATCACAATCACAATCACAGTACATTCAATGAACCACAGGGGACTGTGGGTCCCTCATGGTGATTGGCAGATGGCCCCACCCATTGTGGGAGGCACTCACAAAACCCAAAGAATATAACAGAGGATACAGCGACACATAAATACTAAATAATCCACAAAGCAAGAGGGGTGCCCCCTGAACTCCTTTTTCGCCGATGGTAATGACAAATGCAGAAATTAGGGGACGCTTTCCGAACAGGGTTAAAGTCAAAGCATCGTCCCCTGTCTTTGCAGTCACCTTGATGCTACACATTGCTGCTGCCCAAGGACAATTGACATGGGCATACCATTTAATAACAGCACAGCTCTGATGTTTTTGCTTCAGTCTGCTCAGAAAAGGAAAAAAAAATCCATCTAACGGCCCCCATCAACCTCCTCCCTGGGCCTCCAGACCCAACCATTGGAGCCGAGAATTTCATTTTACTGGCCACACTTATAAGGCAGCTGACAGCCGGAGGGGTTTGATAATTAAGGAGCCAGTCTCTTTTAATCAGTGCCACACAGGTGGCAACTTTGTCATTTCTCAGCTGTGTTCCTGGCAGGGAGTTGTCAAGCTCTAACTTTGAAGCACATACACTTAGCATCTCATTTTTCTTTGCTCGGCAGCCTCAGTGCTAATTCTCTCGGGCGCAAATGGAAACAGAGAGCAGGTCAGGTGTAAAGGAGCCTCGGGGTCCTGAGAGGCCACCCTCAACGGATATTAAATCTAACAGTGAGAGGTGAGACCGAATGTAATACAGCCCCCTCTTAAACCACTTACCCCCACCACCACTCAAACCACAAGGCCCTCTCCTCAAAGTCGAATGGCGAGCGGTCTAATTGTGTCCAGGTTCCAGTTGGGACTGCCGAATATTAATGATTAATGGTGTTTGTGTCGGTGGAAGTGCCGGCTTGTGATACATCATTAGCAGCGGGCACATCAGATTCCTAAAACTAATGAAGGAAGCTTGGCCGGAATTCATTAAATAAGCTCGGGAAAAGAATACTCAAGCAATTAAAGACGCACAAATCTGACCCATATAAGCGTGCGAGTCTTGTGATAAAACTTTACTGGCGTGCCATAATCTGCGCAGTCAGTTAAGGGGCGTGGGGGAAAGGTGGGGTGTGGTTGTGAATGGAACTATACTGCAAGGGCGTGATTTACCCTCCCTGGCCACCTCGCTAGTACCCCTTTGGACCCCCTTTGGCCTTCAGAACTGCTGTAATTCTTTGTGGCGTTGATTCAATAAGATGCTGGAAACATTCCTCAGGGCTGGTGGTCCATACTGACATGATGGCATCACGCAGTTGCTGCAGATCCATGATGCGAGTCTCCCGTTCCACCACATCTCATAGGTGATCTACTGGATTGAGATCTGCTGACAGTGGAGGCCATTGGAGTGAAGTGAACTCCTAGTCATGTTAAAAGAAACCAGTCTGAGATGATCTGAGCTTTGTGACATGGCGCATTATCCTGCTGGAAGGAGCCATCAGAAGATGGAGGTCATCAAAGGATGGACAGGGTCAGCAACAACTCTCAGGTAGGCTGTGCCATTTAAATGAATGATGATCAGTTGGAACTAAGGGGCCCAAAGTGTGCCAGTAAAATATCCCCCACACCATCACACCACCACCAGCAGCCTGAACCGTTGATACAAGGCAGGATGGATCTGTGCTTTCATGCTGTTGACCCCACCATCCGAATATCACAGCAGAAATTGGCACTCATCAGACCTGGTGACGTTTTCATCATCCCAATCTTTTATTATCCAATGTTGGTGAGCCCGTGTGAATTGTAGCCTCAGTTGCCTGCTCTTAGCTGTCAGGAGTGGCACTTGGTGTGGTCTCCTGCTGCTGTAGCCCACCTGCTTCAAGGTTTGATGTGTTGTGTGTTGAGAGCTGCTCTTCTGCACACCTCACTTGTAACGAGTGCTAATTTGAGTTACCATTACCTATCAGTTCTGACCAATCTGGCCATTCTCCTCTGACCTCTGCCATCAACAAGGCATTTTCCCCTTCTGGACATTTCTCTGTAAACCCCTGAGATGTTTGTGTGTGAAAATTGCAGTTGATCAGCAGTTTCTGAAATACGTCTGGCACCAACAACCAGGCCACATTCAAAGTCACTTCAGTCGCCTCTCCTCTCCATTCTGGTGCTCGGTTTCAACTTCAGCTGGTGGTCTTCACAGTGTCTGTGGGCCGAAATGCATTGAGTTGCTGCCCTGTGATTGGCTGATTAGAGATTTGCATTAACAAGCCGTAATACTTAATAAAGTGGCCAGTGATCGTATATTTATGTACTCCGATCCCTTCACTTTCTGCACACTTTATTGTGTTGTACGGTACATTTAATTTTAAATCGATACATATGCCATTTTTGTCCATCAATCTACCCTTCCTAATTATCCATAATTATAATTAACTAGCTATCTAAGCCCGTGCTGTAAAAAGCCCAAACTCCTAGAAACTTTTGAAATCATCAGGAAAAAAAATTGCAAGTGCAGAGTCGGTGGTTTCGTTTTGTCGATGTGCTCGCCCACCTTGTCTATCAGCGGCTAAGTGAGTTTCTCTCTCCTCGGTGGTTTCATTTTGTCGATGTACTCGCCCACCTTGTCTATCAGCGGCTAAGTGAGTTTCTCTCTCCTCTGTGGTTTCGTTTTGTCGATGTACTCGCCCCCTTGAATATCAGCGGCTAAGCGAGTTTCTCTCTTCTCGGAGATTTTGTTTTATCGATGTGCTCACCCTCTTGTCTATCAGCGGCTAAGTGAGTTTCTCTCTCCTCGGAGGTTTCGTTTTGTCGATGGAGTCGCTTTCTCTCAGCTTCATGCCGTAGCCTCGTACTTCTTTCTTCTTCTGACTCGTTAACTTGGGGACCGTCTTGCCGGCTCTTTGAGCTTCATGGTGTAGCCTCGCAGTTCCGGTGCAGACAGACAGACAAACAGACAGACACACTTCCACGCGTAGGCGTTTATATATAAGATTTATTAATTATTAATGACTATTATTATCCGTAATGACAAGGTAAAAACATGTTTGGATTAAAATCGCTTGTGGGGCCCCTCCGGGATGAGGGACCCTGAAGGTTAAGCTTCGTTACTTTCACAGTGGATTCCCCGCCTGCTTCTATGAGTGAGAGATTTCAGTTTGTGTTTTTTTTTTTTCTTCAATAAATTTGCAGACCTTTTCGCTAAACGTGTTTTCACTTTGTCATTATAGATCATAGAGCGTTGACTGAAGGAAATGAATGGGCAAGTGCGTCCATTTTAAACAAAATCTTCAACGCAATGAAGTGTGCAGAAAGCAAAAGGGGGTCCGGTGACTTTCCAAATCCATTGCATGGCATTGTAGGCCCCTGCCACCCCCAGTGGGAGAAGAACGTCCTAATTATTTTGTCAGACACGTGACTTATAGTGAGATGTGCTGTACCAGTGGGCCAGAGCTCAAGGCTGTAGCTTGTAAAAGCACAAAGCTCCTGAATCATCTGTAGTTCCATTTTTATTTTTCCTTAAGAATGGAGAAGTTGGTTTGTCTTCACTTTAAAGCTCAGTGGTACACAATTTGCTAAGGAGCGGTAATTCTTTATCTGCAGGAATCAGGGCGCATTAGACGGGACGCTATTAAGGCAGGTGCCGGGATGATTTTTTTTTTTATACATTAACGCCAGATACTTTGTGGCTTAAGCAATTAAAATTGATGTTTTATGATCCAATAAATGTCCTTTTAAAAGACAGATCACAGTCCATTTATAGGAAAGCAGGCCAAGCGGTAATTAGAAGTTTATGTGAGAGACAAATGGCTATTTCCAGCATTGGGTGAGCGGAAACAATTATCTGCGATATTTATTTGGAGATTCCAGCATCTTAGCGAGCCATCCATTGACCAGTTTATGAACCTGCGTTTTTAATTATTGGGTCGCGCAACATCAGAGCTTATGCCAGTCAGCCACATTGGGCGTTACCTTTGAAAGGGCATCGGCTCACCGCATTGACATTGGGTCAGTTTAGAGTTGCCAGTTCAAGGATAAGTCCCATATTTTTCAAGTCAAAGTTATTTTTTGACAGTCATGGTATTTATTAATTTGGCACATGAAACTGAGCTCTAAAGGGAAGCATATTTTATAAAATAAAAAAAAATAAATAACTAGTCCACACCAAGGGGGCGCACACACTCACAATTTATAATGCAGTTAAGGAGCACCATTTTAAAACTTAAAATGTATTCAAATCACAAATTGAAATCTCTTATTCCAAAAGCAGAGCCCATTAGGTGTTTGTCATCTGGGGGGCATCATTTATGAAAGTTATGTGGCATGAACTCCGAATGCTTGATAAAAATTGTTTAATTCTGATGAGTGGGCACTGCTACCAGCTGGCCGATATTTATGAAAGTAATAGTGTGCATGCGCTCCTTTAAAGGGGCATCATTTGCGCCACTAAAGGGTTACAAGCCCCAGACACCTATGGGGACCACCCCCACCCTCGGTCATCAAACTCTGATGATAGTGAATGGGCACTGCTACCTGCTGGCCACCATTTATGAAAGTAAAAGTGTGTATGTAGTGCACACCAAGGGGGCACACACTCCATTAAAGTCTGTGGTATGTAACTAAAGGGGACTCATTTATGCCAGGGAAGGGATACAAGCCCCAGACACCTATGGGGACCACCCTCGCCCTCCGTCATCAAACTTTGTTGATAATGAGTGGGTGCTGTTACCTACTAGGCACCATTTATGAAAGTAAAAGTGTTTGCCAATGAGCTTGCGCTCCATTAAAGTCTGCGGTGTGCCACACAAAGGGGTGTCATTTTTCCTTTGGTTTTATCTTCGGAATTTTGTTCTTTTTAATTATTTTTTTTTTGTAGAGATACAAAGAGCTTTTGGGGGTAGAAAACAAGGCACCACACAGACACAAAATGGCCCGCATCCACAACTTAGCAAGTTCTTAAATAAGGCCTGAAAGACTCATTCAGCAGCACACGGATCACCACTCGACGTGTCGCGTCATAAACTAACAAAGAAGTGTCACGGGACTCCTACGGACATCAAGTTCAGCCAGCGTTGCGGCGTAATGAGCTGCACATCAAATGCTTTGGGGACGTTTCATCCTGCACTCGCACTCTTTGACAAATGACGGTTGCATAATTTACAGCATTTTTTTTTTTTTTGTTTTAAAGTTGCCCGCTTCATTTGCATTTTTTTTAAATATGCAAATACGCTTAGGACTATAGTAAAGCATTCTGGGTTAGTCACTAAGTCAATGCTAACAAGAAGATACACACCTGCTGTTAATCGTATGGTGATCTGCTTTTCTGACTGGGTTTTGGAGTGGGCTGACTTAGATAGACCCAACCCGAGATGTTTACTTCGTTAATGTACATGAATATGTCTTGAGAATATTTCTACATATAGTTAACTAGCCGTTCCCTGCAGGCTCTGCCCGCATGGTAGTGAAACAGGACAAACTTCATAAATCAATACACAAACTAGTATCGCTAGCTAAGCGTGAGTGAGGAGGTCCCTGTCCGGCTCCCAACTCCTGAGGTCACGCTACCCCCTCCCCTCGGCCCGCAACCTCTCTCTCAGATTCACACAAATAAATCGGTACCACAAACGAGCTACGATACATAGCGCGATGATAAAAGTCGTAAAATCAACCGGAATGTTCAAGCAAATTATAGAAAAAAACCTGATCTAAATCCTTTACGTTGTGCTCTTGTTCGCTAGCTAAGTGGAGGTAAGATAAACACGCCCAGAGGCTGGCATGTGAGTTAGGAGAGCCCCGCCGCCCCCCCAGGCCTGCTGCGTGTCTTTCGGATTTGTGCAAATAAATCAGTGCCACTACCGAACTACAATACTTAATGTGATGAGTGAAGTCAAAAAATCAACTGGAAAGTTCAAGCACATGATAGAAAAAAACCCAATCTAAAGCCATTAAGTATTTCTTTCATGAAAAGCAGACAGACAGACGTTGGATTATATATATATATATATATATATATATATATATATATATATATATATATAAATATATATATATATATATATATTGTGAGCACAGGTCCAAACACCATCAGACAAACAGCAGCACTTTATATATATATATATATACTTTTTGCTCCCAGCACCAATCATCCTTAGCATGGGCCTCTCTTCCATTGTCCGTGGGCTGCCTTTCCTCTCCTTGTGGGAGCATCGACCCGCTCCCGACTATAGCTCCCTAAATATAGTGAGGCGGCCCCTTTTATTTCCACCCGGATGTGCAGATGTGGCGGAAGTGCTGCCCTTGCACCTAGAAACACTCCGGGTGTCGCTGGAAGGATCTTCCCCCACCTTCCCAGTCGTGGCGGAAGTGCAGAGCTCCCGGGCTTTAGGAGACTTGGGGTGCCCCCTGTCGGAAGCCACTAGCCCCCAATGGGTTTGTGCCTCCTTGCACTTCCCTTTGGTCCCCTGCTTATCCAGGGTGGTTGCCCCCTCGTGGCCCAGGGGACATACTGATGGCATCCCTGCTGGTTCTGGCCTGCAGCCTCCTGTGACACTATATATATATATATATATATATATATATATATATATATATATATATATATATATATATATATATATATATATACTGCTCAAAAGAATTAAAGGAACACTTTTTAATCAGAGTCTAGCATAAAGTCAATGAAACTTATGGGATATTAATCTGGTCAGTTAAGTAGCAGAGGGGGTTGTTAATCAGTTTCAGCTCCTGTGGTGTTAATGAAATTAGCAACAAATGCACTAGAGGGGCAACAATGAGATGACCCCCAAAACAGGAATGGTTTAACAGGTGGAGGCCACTGACATTTTTCCCTCCTCATCTTTTCTGACTGTTTCTTCACTAGTTTTGCATTTGGCTACAGTCAGTGTCACTACTGGTAGCATGAGGCGATACCTGGACCCTACAGAGGTTGCACAGGTAGTCCAACTTCTCCAGGATGGCACATCAATACGTGTCATTGCCAGAAGGTTTGCTGTGTCTCCCTGCACAGTCTGAAGGGCATGGAGGAGATTCTAGGAGACAAGCAATTACTCTAGGAGAGCTGGAGAGGGCCATAGAAGGTCCGTAACCCATCAGCAGGACCAGTATCTGCTCCTTTGGGCAAGGAGGAACAGGATGAGCACTGCCAGAGCCCTACAAAATGACCTCCAGCAGGCCACTGGTGTGAATGTCTCTGACCAAACAACCAGAAAGACTTCATGAGGGTGACCCAAGGGCCCAATGTCCTCTAATGGGCCCTGAGCTCACTGCCCAGCAGCATGCAGCTCGATTGGCATTCGCCATAGAATACCAGAATTGGCAGATGCACCACTGGTGCCCTGTGCTTTTACAGATGAGAGCAGGTTCACCCTGAGCACGTGACAGAAGTGAAAGGGTCTGGAGAAGCCATGGAGAACATTATGCTGCCTGTAACATCATTCAGCATGAGCAGTTTGGTGGTGGGTTAATGATTGTCTGGGGAGGCATATCCATGGAGGGTCACACAGACCGCTACAGGCTTGACAAAGGCACCTTGGCTGCCATTAGGTATCAGGATGAAATCCTTGGACCCATTGTCAGACCCTATGCTGGTACAGTGGCTCCTGGTGCACGACAATTCCTGGCCTCATGTGGTGAGAGTATGCAGGCAGTTCCTGGAGGATGAAGGAATTGATACCATTGACTGGCCACCACACTTTCCTGACCTAAATCCAATAGAACACCTCTGGGACATTATGTTTTGGTCCATCCAATGCCACCAGGTTGCACCTCAGACTGTCCAGGAGCTCAGTGATGCCCTGGTCCAGATCTGGGAGGAGATCCCCACAACACCATCTGTCATCTCATTAGAAGCATGCACCGATGTTGTCAGGCATGTATACAAGAACACAGGGGCCATACAAAGTGCTGCGTACAATTTGGAGTTGCTGCAATTCAATTTTGGCAAAATGGACTCGCCTGCCACATCATTTTTCACTCTGATTTTTGGGGCGTCTTTGAATTCAGGGCTCTGTAGGTTGATCATTTTCATTTCCATCAAACGATGTGGCATCCTTTCGTTCCTAACACATTACCAGTCTATATCAGTATAAATATCCAGGAGGATTGAGATCTGATGTGTTTTCAAAGTGTTCCTTTAATTTTTTTGAGCAGTTTATATATATATATATATGTATATATATATATATATATTGTAATAAGAAGAGACTTGAGGCATGGCAAGGTTTGGGGCAGCCACCCGTTTAATTCGGTTTCCTGGTTTCAAAAGTAATCAGTTCATAAGAGTCAAGTTTACACGACAGAGTCCAATACAGAACTGCCTCCCAGAGCAAAGGCAGGAGGCTTTATAGGACGGTGGGTGGAAGTGATGTCGTCCTTGGTGCCGGAACCGGAAGTGATGTGTCCCGCTTCGAGGTGGCGGCTCCTGGTGGGATTTCCCGGGAAAGACCTGTAGAGAACTCAGAAAGAGCGTTAGCGTACCCCGCCCCACCCGGGCAGATGTATAATCAGTCCTCTCTAAGCCCTTCAGCTGCCTCCAATGCACACGTGTGTGACAATATAAATATATATATATATAAATACATACATATATATATACTTATATATATATACATATATATACATATAATACAGTCAACCCTCGTATATCGTGGTTAATCCATTCCAGACTCTGCTGCGATAAATGAGTTTCCGCGAAATAGGATTCTTTATTTATAAAGCAAATATTTTCGCAGTTAGAGGATAGAAAACCTGTTTACGACCTTCTAAATACATTTTCTAACATTATTAGAGCCCTCTAGACAAGAAATAACACCCTTTAGTCAAATGTTTAAACTGTGCTACATGACAAGACAGAGATCAGAGATGACAGTTCCGTCTCACAATTAAAAGAATGCAAACAGATCTTCCTCTTCAAAGGAGTGCGCGCGTCAGTCAGGAGCAGAGAATGTCAGAGAGAGAGAGAGAGAGAAAAGCAAACAATCAGAAATCAATAGGGCTGTTTGGGCTTTTTGGGCACCACCGGACAAAGCAGCTACAAGGAAGGCAGCAATATGAAGGTAGTCTTTCAGCATATTTTAGAGGAGCGTCCATATCCTCTAAGCAAACAGCCTCTGTGCAAACAGCCCCTCTGCTCACATCCCCTCCGTCAGGAGCAGAGAATGTCAGAGAGAGAGAGAGACAGAGAAAAGCAAACAATCAAAAATCAATATGTGCTGTTTGGGCTTTCAAGTATGCAAAGCGCCGTGCGGGAAGCATATCGTATATCATTGAGGAATTTCATTTAATCTGTAATATATGCTCTGATTGGGTAGCTTCTCAGCCATCTTGCAATAGCGTCCCTTGTACGAAATCAACTGGGCAAAGCAACTGAGGAAGCACGTACCATAAATTAAAAGACCCATTGGCTGCAGAAATCCACGAACCAGCGAAAAATCCGTGATATATATTTAGATATGCTTATATTTAAAATCCACGATAGAGTGAAGCCGCAAAAGTCGAAGTGCGATATAGCGAGGGATCACTGTATATTCGTAGCATCTGTTGTCTGAGTTACGATCTGATTGTATGAGTGGATCCCAAAAGAGTTTAGAAACCTTACAGTGCGTCAAGCATTTTTTTTTTTATTGTGTGTCCAAGTGTAGTGACTCTTCAGGCAAAAGCCATTGTCATTGGATAGGTACCTTGTTAAAGTTGCAAAAAAAAAGAAAAAGATTCCAGCGAGCCAACAGATGGCAGGGATTCAGTAGTTTGAGTAAAAGTTGTCCTACGTGTAAATCCTACCGACACTGTGCTGTTAAATTGGTGCCGTCCTTCGGACGAGACTTTAAACCAAAGTCCTGACTCCCTGTGGTATTTAAAGATCCCTGGGCATCCTTTGTGAAGAGTATGGTGTGTTCTGATGTCCTGGCTAAATTGCCCTCCATTGGTTGGTCATTCTGCCCCCCAATCCTCCCCTGTCTCTGATTGGCTATCTATTTCTCACCCCTTCACCTCTTAATAGCTCATGTGTGGTGAGCACCCTAGTGCCAAAATGGCCGCCGTCACATCATCCAGGTGGGTGCTGCACATTAGTGGTGGTTGAAGTAGCTAAAGTGTTGTGAGTTGTGTGAAAGACGCTATATAAATGTAAAGAATTATTATTATAATGGAAAAGGGCTTTGAAGATAAATAGAAAGAAGACAACACTTGAAGTTTCATGAGGGTCAGGATTCAGAAGTTAGGCTTCAGGGTGAGCTAACTGAAAAGAGTGGAGACGTTTAGATATCGAGGAGCAGAGGTGGTCTAAGATGGAGAATTAGATACAGAAATCAACCTTAGAGAGCAGTGCTGTAGGAGGTATCCGTAGTTTTATGTGGTGTTAGGTGAAGGTTCAAGGTGAGGTTTTTAAGACAAGTAGTAAGACCAGCACTGACGTATGGAGCTGAAACTTGGCCAGTAAAGGGGAGTACAGGAGAAGGGAGTTAGATGTGGTAGAAATGAGAAGGTTGAGATGATTGTGTGGAGTTGCAAAAAAGGACAGAATATCAAATGAGACCATAAGAGGTACAGCAAAAGTGGGAGAAGATAATCTAAAAACGTACAGGAAAGGAGGATGAAGTGGTGTGGACACGTGATGAGGAGAGACCATGAAGATGTGGGCAAAAGAGACTGATGGGATTGGAAGTCCAACAGAAGAGAAAGCAAGGGAGACCAAAGCGGAGGTGGACAGATAAAGACAAAGAAGGTGTGACTGGCGACGAGCTGCATGGAGAAGGTTCATCAGGCACATCGACCCCCACACAGAAGTGGAAACAGATGAAGAGAACAAATCAGAAGTGGTAGTCACAGAGTAGTTGGTCTCAGTTGTTGGGTCTGACACCTCAGGCTCTCGGCATCACGGGCATGGGGGGCACACCGCCAGCTGCCTCTGCCTGGCTGAGATTCTGGATATGAAGACTACGAGTGAAAATAGCACTTGAAAATTACGTGAGTATAAGATTTGCTGTCTGCTTCCGCCTTTAGTTCACTCAATTTTCAAACATTTTTTTGTCTGATATTTTTGTCAGTTGCCTTTGTTACCTAAATATTAAACCAGAAAAACAAAGGAAATATGCAAATGTGCACCCACTTGGGTCTTTTGATGCAGAACGTCGTCGTTTTTGGTGTATTGGTTTTCTCTTTATCATAACTGTGTAATTTCTTGAACAAAAAATGTAGTCCACAAATGGCCTGAAAAAAGTTGAGGGCCGAGGGGACCCCAAATAGCTCAGCGTTCTTGCATAACTAGGCATCATGGTGAGTCAAACGGTACGTCACGTGTGAGGGTTTTTGTCATAGCAGTAAGTCAGGAGATGTAAGAGAAAAGAACCAGAGGTGATTTCAAAGTGTTCAGAAGTCATTCTTACGAACGCATTAAAAAATATATATAAATATTCTAAGTCACTAATGTCATGAATGTGCTGCCAGCATTCATGACGGACATGAGTGACGTCATTTGGGATGGCCCATTCGAATCTCCTTGACTCGTTTTGCACTTTACAACCAGCTTATAAAGCCCAGGCCTCCCCCAGAGCCCCATGACAGACATTGATGAATTTCTCCGAGTTCCCAGGCCCCCAGCACGCTTTTTTCCGCCTGGAAGTTTCGCCATTCCCGGCACGCTGACCTCAGCAGATCCACACCACACCACCCACCCCCCCCTTTGTTTTTTTCTTTTTCTAGGATATCAAAATTTGATCTCCTCCTCTTCGTCGTCGTTATCTTCCTCCTCCACCACCTCCTCGTTGCTCAATTTGTCAATTTCACGCCCAGTTTTCTCTCTTTAAGCTCTTGTTCAGCAGCCATCATTTAATTTCACAGTGTGACACTTCCATTTAGTCCTGCACTCATTTTGGATACGCTTTACAGGCAAGCGGACAAAGCCAAGAGGCTTCCATCGGAGGACACAGAGGGAGTCGAGCAGAGCTATCATTTCCTGCAGCCCCCCTTTACAGCCCTTTGTTTTATGCTGATCATTAAATGTGTAATGAAATGTTCACACATCATATAAGCACTTACTGAAATGTGTGTGTGTTCATAACAATGACTCAGCCATTAAAGAGGACCTTCTGCTCCAAAAGTAGATTTCCTCCATTGGGAAGCCGTCTGTGCATATTTTATGAATGCTGAGAAGCTCCAGTTCCTGAAGATGGTGACAACTGACCCCTTCAAATCTTCTTCTTCTTTTCGGCTGCTCCCATTAGGGGTTGCCACAGCGGATCATCAAATCAATACTCTGAGAAAAGCACATCGATGAAATCCACAACTCTAAATCCCGACAGTTTCAAGTATGAGAAAAAGAAAACAGTTCATTGTGATGTACCAAAAGTAGAAAAGGAGATTCATACCCTGAAATGAATGACAAGGACAGGTCCTGCTACAGACTGTGCCAAGACAGCTAAAGACGAGCTGTGGCCATCACATGTGGCCTTGCACTAAAGGGGGATGTCATTACAAGGGCGGGCACAGGCCACTTGCACTGGTTATGTGAAAGTCTGAGCATCCCAGTTGGTTTGCATGCTTGAGTGCACTTATCACACAGGATGTGTTGGGGCCCCAGTTGGGTCTCCGCTTTTAATATCTACGCAGGTGCTCAGTGACACATCCGATAAAGCCAAACAAAAAAGCAGGAGAGCTAAAAATTAAACAAGAGGCTTCGTCAGCCTTTTCTCAAGTGCTTCAGTTTCAGGCAGCAGCTCCTGTCTTCAGTCTGCTCTCTCCTGAGTGACAGGCGCCAAGCGTCTTGCTTTTATAGCGGAGAGAGAGGCGGAGTCAATTTCCCTCTGTGGGTGGTTTCTCAGGGCTGTGGGACGAAAAGGGAGGTGTTACCATCAGAGACCACGCCCCCTTGTGTCCCTCAGATGGTAAACTTCAGATGTACATGCATGACATCACATACAGAGGTTTTAGCGGGCATTCAGAACCCTTCACTGTTTGTTTGCACACTTTATTGTGTTGTAGATTTCATTTTAAAGTAGCTGTTCTACTCCTCTAAGACGGGGTGAAATCTAAGTTATCCGTGTAAATCTCAGCGTTAACATCACTCACTGCATATTTCTTGGTTATATGCGATTTGTAATGGGATTTGTAGATGCAGTGCTAATGTTGGGAATGTGCCATCTGTTGGAATGCATGCATAGCAACTGGACAGACAAACAGACAAGAATCACTTGCTGTAATATCAGTCTAAAATGTTTTAAAATCTCAGGGTTAAGGTTTACAGTGCACCATACAGTCCATATGTATGTATTATATGCCATTTGGTATGGGATTCATAAAAGCAGTGTTAATATTTGTGATGCGCTGTCTGTTGCAATGACAAATGCAGCTCTTTTTTACTTTAAATATTTGTGATGCACCATCAGTTGGAACGACAAATGCTATGCATTTTCTTACTACAAATGTTTGTTATGCGCCATCTCTTGGAATGACAAATTCAATCCACGTGTCTCATTTATATGCCATTTATTATGGGATTCATAAAAGCAGTGTTAATTTTGTGACGTGCCATCTGTTGGAATGACAAATGCAGTGCATTTTATTATTACAAATGTTTGTGATGCACCATCTGTTGGAATGACAGAGACATAGCAATCAGAATGACAAACAGACACTTATTCATTTATTAAGGTGGATGGAAAAAAATGGCCATTTTTGCCCATCAATCTGCACCATAATGACAAAGTGAAAACTTTCAGAAAGGTTTGCAAATATATTAAAAATCAAACACTGAAATCACTCATTCCTGGGAGTAATCAGACTCTTTGCTGTGACACTCCATTTTGCTCTGATCCTTCTTGATATGTTTCTAGAACTTGATTGGACTCCAACTGTGGCCAACTGAATTGACTGTTCATTTAGAAAGGCACACGTGTATCTCTATCTATCTATCTATCTATCTATCTATCTATCTATCTATCTATCTATCTATCTATCTATCTATCTATCTATCTATCTATCTATCTATCTATCTATCTATTATATGGTGTCTTTCATATCTATCTATCTATCTATCTATCTATCTATCTATCTATTATATAGTGCCTTTCCTATCTATCTATCTATCTATCTATCTATCTATCTATCTATCTATCTATCTATCTATCTATCTATCTATCTATCTATAATATAGTGTCATCTATCTATCTATCTATCTATCTATCTATCTATCTATCTATCTATCTATCTATTGTGCCTTTCACTCTATCTATCTATCTATCTATCTATCTATCTATCTATCTATCTATCTATCTATCATCTAACTTATAGTGCCTTTCCTATCTATCTATCTATCTATCTATCTATCTATCTATCTATCTATCTATCTATCTATCTATCTATCTATCTATCTATTGTGCCTTTCACTCTATCTATCTATCTATCTATCTATCTATCTATCTATCTATCTATCTATCTATCATCTAACTTATAGTGCCTTTCCTATCTATCTATCTATCTATCTATCTATTGTGCCTTTCACTCTATCTATCTATCTATCTATCTATCTATCTATCTATCTATCTATCTATCTATCTATCTATCTATCTATCTATCTATCTATCTATCTATCTATCTATCTATCTAACTTATAGTGCCTTTCTATCTATCTATCTATCTATCTATCTATCTATCTATCTATCTATCTATCTATCTATCTATCTATCTATCTATCTATCTATCTATCTATCTATTGTGCCTTTCACTCTATCTATCTATCTATCTATCTATCTATCTATCTATCTATCTATCTATCTATCTATCTATCTATCTATCTATTATATAGTGCCTTTCCTATCTATCTATCTATCTATCTATCTATCTATCTATCCATCTATCTATCTATCATCTAACTTATAGTGCCTTTCCTATCTATCTATCTATCTATCTATCTATCTATCTATCTATCTATCTATCTATCATCTAACTTATAGTGCCTTTCCTATCTATCTATCTATCTATCTATCTATCTATCTATCTATCTATTATATAGTGCCTTTCCTATCTATCTATCTATCTATCTATCTATCTATCTATCTATCTATCTATCTATCTATCATCTAACTTATAGTGCCTTTCCTATCTATCTATCTATCTATCTATCTATCTATCTATCTATCTATCTATCTATCTATCTATCTATCTATCTATCTATTATATAGTGCCTTTCCTATCTATCTATCTATCTATCTATCTATCTATCTATCTAACTTATAGTGCCTTTCCTATCTATCTATCTATCTATCTATCTATCTATCTATCTATCTATCTATCTATCTATTATATAGTGCCTTTCCTATCTATCTATCTATCTATCTATCTATCTATCTATCTATCTATCTATCTATCTATCTATCTATCTATCTATCTATTGTGCCTTTCACTCTATCTATCTATCTATCTATCTATCTATCTATCTATCTATCTATCTATCTATCATCTAACTTATAGTGCCTTTCCTATCTATCTATCTATCTATCTATCTATCTATCTATCTATCTATCTATCTATCTATCTATCTATCTATCTATTATATAGTGCCTTTCCTATCTATCTATCTATCTATCTATCTATCTATCTATCTATCTATCTATCTATCTATCTATCCATCTATCTATCTATCTATCTAACTTATAGTGCCTTTCAAATCTATCTATCTATCTATCTATCTATCTATCTATCTATCTATCTATCTATCTATTATATAGTGCCTTTCCTATCTATCTATCTATCTATCTATCTATCTATCTATCTATCTATCTATCTATTGTGCCTTTCATCTCTATCTATCTATCTATCTATCTATCTATCTATCTATCTATCTATCTATCTATCTATCTATCTAACTTATAGTGCCTTTCAAATCTATCTATCTATCTATCTATCTATCTATCTATCTATCTATCTATCTATCTATCTATGCCTATCTATCTATCTATCTATTATATAGTGCCTTTCCTATCTATCTATCTATCTATCTATCTATCTATCTATCCATCTATCTATCTATCTATCTAACTTATAGTGCCTTTCAAATCTATCTATCTATCTATCTATCTATCTATCTATCTATTATCTATCTATCCTATCTATCCTATCTATCTATCTATCTATCTATCTATCTATCTATCTATCTATCTATCTATTATATAGTGCCTTTCCTATCTATCTATCTATCTATCTATCTATCTATCTATCTATCTATTGTGCCTTTCACTCTATCTATCTATCTATCTATCTATCTATCTATCTATCTATCTATCTATCTATCTAACTTATAGTGCCTTTCCTATCTATCTATCTATCTATCTATCTATCTATCTATCTATCTATCTATTATATAGTGCCTTTCCTATCTATCTATCTATCTATCTATCTATCTATCTATCTATCTAACTTATAGTGCCTTTCATATCTGTCTATCTGCTTATCTTTCAGAACTGGACGGGCTGTGAGTCAGCACCTCTAACCACTGTACCATCCATTTATAATTTGATGTTTACGCAATCCTCACATGTACAATGCCTAGCACTGGCACAACATTTGATTCAGAACTGTCTTTTTTCCTAATGATTTCAGATTTTTGGAACGTCTAGCATAGCAGATGCAGCCATGGCTGAGGAACCAGGAGGTTCTAAATGTTGGATGTGCAGGGGGCTCGCTTGCCTTATGCTGCATGTTTAGAGCCTGGCAGAGCGGTAGCTTGGATTCAAATTAAGGTGATTGTTATTTTCCTGCCACAGTGGCACTCAAAAAAAAAAAAGTATTGCTGAGGGCAACTGCCAAGCCACTTTATTAATTACAGGCTCATATCGCTCATTTGTTACCACATTTGACTCCAAAGTGCACATTTTGTTTAATTTGTGGTGCGTTTTCTGTCAACGGGGCCATCATCAGTAAAGCACATCTCCTGCCTATAGCTGCATAACAAAGAAATCTCCCCAATGATATTTTTTTTTGCTGTGCGGGATGGCCAACAAAATTTAAATGGCAATTTTTTTGCAAACTCAGGAAGTTATGAGAAAATAAAATAAAAAATAATGATACACTTGGGAGTATTGTCAGAAAAGGTCATCTCTCTGCGGCTATGCGACGAAGGCTAATCTGCAAAACACCGAGGTGTTGTGAGCAGGTGGTGCTGAGCCTTAATGTGGCTGTGCCGGCTCATGTACTGCGACACCAAATGCTAAACAGAGGCGTTGCCAGGAAACAGTGGGTGGCTCAGTTGGTGGCTCAAAGGATAGACAGCTGAACAGGCAAGTGGCATCATGTCCCGTGATTGGCACCCCCAGTTCAGCTTACACCAGACGCATACAAAATTGCAATTGATTCAAAATTTTCCATCTCCCTGCCCACATCACCCGAGTTCCTAAGAGTTCCGTGTTCTTCCTGTGTTTATGTGGACTTCTTATGTCACTCTGTGGCATGCTCAACCCATCAAGGCACCAGACTTGGAATAAAACATGACATTCCAGCTGTGCTGCTTGCATTATTTCACTTACATGCAAAGGTTCGCACCCTCCACCATAATTTGTACCCGAGCAGCTTTTGCCAATTTCTGAATTATAGGGTGCTCAAATAGTTGCACATGTCACTTTCCCCGTGTAACCTGGAGGTTAGGATCAAGTTACTATCTTGTGTGTCATTAAGGGTGACTAGAGGAGGCTGGTGTCGGGAAGGGCATGCAGGCTGTAAAAGTTCCAAAGAAAACATAAGACATTAAAAACATAAAACCTCCCCAGTTTTGATATATTGATCGGTCTTGAGGACTCCGACAGCATCTCTGTAATGCAGTGCTTCTCAATTATTTTCTGTCATGCCCCCCCCAGGACGAAGAAAACATCTCGCGCGACTCTAAATAGTATCATTTGTCTATAAAATTGTTATAAGTACACCTCTGTATAACACTGTAGCCTTATTAACGTATAAGATAATAAAAAAAGATAGAAATATGGACCAATTTACAACAAAGAATAGCTTTATTAAATGTAACAGAAAAGATTTAAAGTGCAATTTGGTACGCCACTTTATATGATGCCAACAACGCTCGCTGGTTTACTGAAGTAGCAGTCAGAAAGCGGGATGATTGCGGGCAATATTCAACACGTTTTCGCTGAAAAAGCTCAAGCGGCTTATCAGCGTGATTAGGGTGTAATGTCTTTAAGTGACGCCTTAATTTATTTGGCTTCATGCTGTCCGCTGCCAACATTTTTAGACACAGTAAGCACACCGGTCTTTCCTCGTCTCCCACCGTAGTCACAGTGAAACCAAGCGTTCACTACATACGCTTCGTCATATTTCCTCGTCTTAGCTTTCGGGAGACTTTCGTTTGTCTCTTTATCTTCTTCTTTCTCCGCCTGTCTTCTCATCCCTGTTAAAAATTTTTTCATGATGTCACTTGAGGGTCTGCTACACTTCGTGTCTTCACTTCATACTCATATTTTGTACTGTGTGCAAAGCGCGCATGCTCAGTGCAAACAAAACCCCTACACCACCGAGCGAATGCTCCCTGCGCACACTCTGCCAATGAGAGCGCCACTGCCCCTTAATGTAGTGGAGTGGTATTGCACTTTATTCTAGAACAGTAAAAAAAATCAAAATAGAAAAATAAAAAAGCATGTTCCCCGAGGTCAAACGCGCCCCGGCCGCGCCCCACTATTTGAGAAGCACTGCTGTAATGTTTTAAATCATCTTAAAGTCCCTCCCTTTGAAAGATGCCAGAGTACAGTGGGAAAAGGATCTGTCACTCATCATTTTGGAAAACGAGTGGAAGACAGCCACGCATAGAATTCACTTGAGCTCCATATGCGCAAAGCATACAATGATTCTTGTGACTTAAAATCATCTATCGAGCGCATCTGTCTCTCGCTTAAAATTGTCCAGAATGTTTCCAGTGCCGAGATCCAATCTGTGAACGTTGCAGTCAAGCTCCAGCCTAATTGGGACACAAGTGTTGGGCCTGCACCAAATTAACATCATTCTGGACCAAAATCTTTAAATGCCTTTCAGACGGCCTTGGTGTCACAATCCCCTCTAATACACTAACAGCTGTGTTTGGTGGGCTTACAGACGGGCTTAAAGTGGAGAACGACAAACAAACTGGAGTTGCCTTTACTGCACTGTTGGCACATAGACTTGTCTCACTCAACTCGCCTCTGTTAAGTCAGTGGGTAACCGATATTATATATACCAGTCATGGCGTACTGCACAATAACATGCCGTGAATACGCTTGACTTGTGCATTCCTAGTTTTCATCTTCTTTCTCTGTACGTTTATCATTTGTTTGCTCAGAGGCTGATGCGCTTGCTGCTTCCTGAGCAGCTCTTCTCTTCTCCACCCTAGCGGCCCGCTTCTTGTCTTCTTTTGTCAGCATCTTTTTGTGTTAAAACTGATCAAGTCAGTGTTAGTGTTGCAATTACTTAGTTCGTTTTCTTTCATTTTTCAGTTAAGCTGGCACTTAAGTCTTCAATCAAGAATCATTTAAGATATGAAGAGGTAGGGGAAATGACGGCGAAGGTGGCAGGATTGAGAACATCGCCCGTATGCATGTGCTGCGTGGCCTCCCTGCTGTGCGCTGCCGAGAGTTGATTCTACAATAAAATAAAAAGAGGAATAATCTTGGAGGTCAATCATTACCCTGAAAGCGGATAGTAGACATCATGTAATATATGTGTACCAAATTTCAGGTCAATAGGTGAAACGGTTTGCGAGTTACATGTGATTTAAAATCCTGGACTTACAAACGAACAGCCACAGTAGCGTATTATATATAAAGACTTCAAATTGGAAAAAATGAAATACTCACTTAGAGGATCTGTGCAAAACTTATTTTAAAACCTGTCAGGTTCTAATTAATAACAATTCAGAATAAGTATTTAAATTGAGGAAGCAGATTGTCATCCCCTTTTTTATTCTGTTTATTTACTTATGTTTTATCGTGATATTTCCCTCTACTTAACCTTTACCTAAGTGTAGTCATCAGATTTGGTACTGGCTTGGTCTACTGTTGCACCTTAAGAGTAACACACACACACATAGATGTACACATACACGCAGAAATGAATGACACACACACAGCTGATTAACCTCTAGCACTTTAAACCACACAAATGCCTTAGGAATAACACAGCCTGTCACTCTTCTGGCACCTCAAGAGACTTACTAATTATTGGCACGAACAACATACGATGTTTTAATGATATCTCAGACCTAAATATTACTTTTGGTCTCCAAGAATACATTTAAACTACAAAGGCTCAGCACTCTTGACTATCGGCCATTTATCAGCCCAGAGTGCCTTACTTTACATCCTGTTCCCTACTATTGGGTGGAGCTCTCACCCTCAGCCTTAATAAACCTCACAGCACAGAGCGTATGGCAAACCTCCAGCTGCACCAGGGGCCTCATGTATAAACGGTTCGTACGCACAGAAACGTTGTGTAAGAACTGTTCCACGTTCAAATCGCGATGTATAAAACCTACACTTGGCGTAAATCCACGCACTTTTCCACGGTACCTCATACCTTGTCGTACGCAAGTTCTCCGCTCGGTTTTGCAGACTGGCGGCACCCAGCGTCAAAGCAGTGCTACTGTTCCTGTGTGGTTACTCATTATTTTCATGATGCGGCTTTATAAATACACTGAAACTAACCGCATATTGTTTATTAGTGTAATGCATCTGATTGTAATTAACTTGTAACAATATAATGGTAGAGGGAACAGCCATAGTATTCCAAATACCAGAACTGCTTTAGCGTTGTTACTCTCACTTCTTCTTCTTCTTCATCTTCTTCTTCTTCTTCTTTCAGCTCCTCTCGTTAGGAGTTGCCACAGCAGATCATCTTTTTCCATATTACTCTCACTGCACCACTCGGAGTATTTATATCACTGTATCTGAGTGTGAATCACAGCAGCAGCTGATCGGAAAGGGAATTATCGGTATACAGCTTCAAGGACGCGCTGTCTCAGCCACTGAAAAACGTTTTAAAGCCTTTACTGTACGGACCTCGCGGTTCAGAAACAGAAACGATATCATTTATAAGGTGAAATTCAGCAAAATATGTTTATTAAATTATACAGATAAAACTTTAAATTCATTTAAATAATCTATACTCTTCACTGGGAGTGTCGTTAAGGATAGAATAATTAAACATGTACTACGAAGATATTTCAATGTTCTTTAAACGTTTTGAAGAATCGGCGCTAAGCTTACAGATGGCTTAATGTCTATTACAGAGCTGATTGTGTGGCGATCGGTTACTTGGGGAAAGAAAAGCAAGGACTGCAGTGACGGCTATGCCAATATATATTGAATATAAAACAGAAAGAGAAAATAACAACACAGTTAAAAACACAGCGACAAATTTCGGCAAAAGTTAAATGCTTGTGTCATGAGCACGAGGCGGCTATGCAGTAGCCATCCACTGTGCATAAGCTACCTTACTGACGGGCGGGCGAAGAAGCCACCGATTCTTCCTCTGCCCAGTGCCACCACAAGCCTAGAGCCGCTCCTGAGTACTGCTGCAATAAATTATTTCATCAAAGTGAAACACATGTTTAATCATGTGCTTTAACTCCTATCATCATGAAAATGATATCACGTATACATCTCAGTATTTTAGTTATTCAGAGAGCTGTAATATCACGAATGTAATGGACTCTGTGTCCAGTTAGAGGAAGAGAGCCGGTTTAAGAAGCAAGTAGTGATTCACACACATAGAGCACATAGAAAATCAAATACAAAACAAAGCATTTAACGTGCGACTTTAATTACGATGTGATTTGAGAAACTGGTTAATTAAACGATTTTAAGATGAAGTTTATGATGTTCTACTTTAATGACAAAATAAACTACGTGATTAAAGTGGAAATGTCGAGATTGAAGTTGACATTTCGTGCTTTTTCCCCACTGTGTGCCTTTTTTTCTCTGTACCCTAATAAACTTTCATATGACACTCAGACAGTGGGCTTACAACTCGGCTTTTCACGGCGACTTTGATATGTGACTTCTTTTTTATTTCCGGCACTGTGCGATTTGTGAATGTGAGCTTTCAAGTTTCTCCAACACGCTATGCCACTCGATCAACTTCCTTTTGTTGATTATACTACGGTTTATTTGAACAAATAGTATTTTTTCCTTTGCCTCCACTTGGTATATTTTCCCCGTGCTTTTCCCATTGTCTTTTCACAGAAGGCTGCGCTTAAGGGCGGTTTATATTGATTTGCATATTCAAATAGGCGTAATTCTGGGAGGATTTGGGGCGTTACATAATGCGCGTGCACGAGCGTTAGTTTTCACGCTGATCGGGATTTATGTAGCGGAAGAACGTGGAAGTTGGAGTACGCACAGATTCCTGCATCTGGATTTTTCTGTGCGTAAGCACATTTCGGCTTTTGTGCTTACGCCATGTTATAGTGCGAGTTCTACGCACGGCGTTATACATGAGGCCCCAGGTGCTCAAAGAAATCTACTTTATTACTTCAATCACTCTAGACATTAAGACAAAGCATAGAAAGTTCAAAGTTGCATGGTATTTATTACAGGAATAATAATACCAGTAGACCAAAGAATAATAGAAAATAGGACTGATAGAAAAGTCTGGATATATATAGTCTTTTGAAAAAGCTTACAAAAAGTCAAAGATGACAAGGATGAATGTCGCAGGCAGCTTGTGATCTAGCACTCGTAGTTGTTCATGAGATGCTTTTCTGACGACCAGATGGAAACGGCCGCACGTTGACGTCGCTCTGTTCTCCTCTGACGTCTTCGTCCCTTCTTCTTCCTCCCTCCTATGTTGTTCTTCAGATGAGGCATATTTATTATAAAATTCTACCGGGGGGTTTTGCAAGATGTGAGATTGTTAGATATTCTGATTGGCTGGCTGTCAATATGATGAATGAATTTGCTACCCGTTTTCCCAAACAATAAAACTTTTTGTTGTTGCCTGAGGTATCGCCATGTCTTCCTTTCCCAGTCTGTAAAATAATTTAGCTACTTGTTGTCCCAGATGCCCAGGCTATAAACTAATCAATAGCCTTAGGCACCAGCATGTCTTCCTTTCTTTGTTGGAACAGCTGTTTTAAAAGTGAGGTACAACTGGGAAGAGGATATGCTTTGATGTGTCCTCAATTTTGTTCATCTGTTGTTTTGTCTTGAACATAATATAATGGAAATATAAACCAAAATGTACAGATTTTGTACCCCACAACAACTTACTTCTCTTTTCTACTATTAAAGTTTCACTCTGTTGGCCTAGCTCTCTTTCTTATGGGTGGGAGGGTTGACTGGACTTGAACCTAGTTTTGTCAAATTTGAGTTGCTTATATGGAATGTTGTTTGATTTTAATAAATTCAATAAAATGTTAAAAAAAAAAAAAGAAAACATAAGACATTTGGCAAACGAGAGGAAACCATTCAGTCTCAGAGAGAGAGAGAGAGAGAGAGAGAGAGAGAGATGTGATCAGTGATTCATTACAACAGTCGCACCTCATGCACTTCCATCTGAAGCTAGTTTGGATGGGAGACCATCTGGGAAAAGCTTGGATTGCTAGTGGAAAAGGTGTTGGTCAGGTCAGCAGGGGGCGCTGAACTAGTGGTCTGTGTGTGGATTCCAGTGCCGGGGGACACTGTGCCATAAAAATGGTGGCGTCCTTTGAATGAGATATAAAATTGAGGTCCAGACTCTTTATGGTTATAAAAGATCCCCGGACATCCTTCATTAACTATAGAGTGTATCCCAATGTCCAGAATAAAACACCCACTTCAGTTTAGTCATTTTGGCCCCCTAATCCTCCCCTGTCTCTGATTGGCTAACAATCTCACCCCTTCACCGCCTAATAGCTCCTGTGTAGTGCAGGCTGGCACAAAAATGGCTGCCATCTGATCATTCAGGTGGATGCTACACATTAGGGGCTCCCCACTGTCTACAGGTACGCAAAGAGCTTTGAGTAGCAGGAAAAATACTTTATAGATGTAAAGAATTATTATTATTATTAAAATGTTTAGTCTGTCCATTATACCTAATAGATATAAAATGTGCATTAAAATGTATTGAAACGTATAACATTTCAGTCAGTTGTGGGCCACCATGAATGTCTTTGGCAAAAGTGAGAAGAATTACCAGAGAATAACTCGAGAGAAAGAGGGACGGCATGCAAACTCCACAACAAGATTGACCAGGGGTGGAATTTGAATGGAAGATCCTGGATCTGCGAGGCAGCAAGCTTTGATTAATAAATGAATTACTCAATGCCTAGTCCTGAACTTCAGGTCATCTCCAGAGCAATGATGCCCTGTTCAGCTAAAAGTGTTCATGCCATTTAAACTTGTGTCGTGGAAGACAATCAGAAGATGATGTCATCAGCAACTAAGTTGGTCGCCACACAGATACTTGAATGATACAAAGGTTGGGTCCATTGGACCATTAGAGACTCTTCAGCTAGCAGTTAGCTTCTTGAAGGCAGCGTCCTTGTGGAGATCGGGGTTGGTAGTAACAGTGGACTTGCGGCCACGTCTCCTCTTATACTAAAGGGTGGAAGGGACTGGGATAGTGTTGAGGGCCCAGAAGTGGTGTCATTGCTCATCATGGAAGTCATTCTGCAGTCTGAGGGGGTTTAGCTAAGGATGGTATAACAGTCTTATCCTTCCCTGTACCTCTGTAATAAGTACATAAGTTTGATATGTCACTGTGCTCTGTACAAAAAATCTATATACAGTACAGGCCAAAAGTTTGGACACACCTCCTCATTCAATGTGTTTTCTTTATTTTCATGACCATTTACAGCACTCCATCACTTCTCCTTCTTGGTCAGATAGCCCTTACACAGCCTGGAGGTGTGTTTGGGGTCATTGTCCTGTTGAAAAATCAATGATCGTCCAACTAACCTGACTCTGCACAACACAACTGCTGGTCCCAACCCCATTGATAAAGCAAGACATTCCACTAAATAACCCTGATAAGGCACACCTGTGAAGTGAAAACCATTTCAGGTGACTACCTGTTGAAGCTCATCGAGAGAATGCCAAGAGTGTGCAAAGCAGTAATCAGAGCAAAGGGGGGCTGTTGTGAAGAAACTAGAATATAAAACATGTTTTCAGTTATTTCACCTTTTTTGTTAAGTACATAACTCCACATGTGTTCATTCATAGTTTTGATGCCTTCAGTCATGAAAATAAAGAAAACACATTGAATGAGGAGGTGTGTCCAAACCTTTGGCCTGTACTGTATATAATTCACTAAGGCAAGACACCCGTGGAAAGCACGCCGGAAGGGGCGTGGATTCACTAAGCCGCCGACAAGTAAAACACCTATGGCGCACGCAGGAAGGAGCCCCGCCCACCAACTCCAAGACCATTGGATACGACGACAACTCGCAGGGCCACGCCCACCAACTCGGACGCGACAACACAGAAAAAACGGCGTCATTTATATTCGTCTGTCGTAGAGGCCACATATGCACCTCCGAGCCACGTTGATTGTTCATAGAGGCATGTTTTTCGCGGAGGTGAATCGCCATATGCAGCGTGTAAAACGGTTTGCAAATTGTATCCCATTGGAATGTTAAAACAATCCTTTACAACTGAGGTTAAAACACAATGAAGTGAGCAGTCTTTAAAAACCAAGTTTTTGGTTACGATGCACGACCGCGTGCACCATAGCAGACTGTTTTACACGCTACATACAGCAATTCGCATCCGCGACAAACATGCGTCTTCTTAGATGCTCCTGCAGGAACATGGAAGACGTTTCCCTGCCCACCAACACTCCTTTTTCACCGGCCCGCGTCTACCCCCGCTCTCTTGGCATTCACACTGCCTGCCCATGTGCCCGGACGGAAAAACTCACCGACCACCCAGTTAGTCCCTTTCGTCTGTGCTAGGAGTCCACATGCACGTCTGAGCCACGTTGACTTTTCGATTTCGACAACCGACCGCGTCCACCATGAAAAACCATGCGAAAGGAACAACGACGCCCCGCCCAGAAACTCTACCCCTCCTGCCACGTGCTCAGGAACGCACCTCAGATCACTGCCCGCCAAATCAAACGGCTCATCAAACACATACTCACTCGCTTTGGTCTGTGCTGCGGTCCAAATCCAGCTGTGAGCCACGTTGACTATTCTTTTGCCCACCATGGCTAACGCTTCAAATGTATTTCATGGAAACAACACTCCTTTCAATGTTATAGAAATTCCTGCTTCAGGTAACTGTTTGTTTTTGTCAGTCGGGTTTTTTTGGAAAAATGTCGTTGACGCAACTGTTGCTCTCAAACTTCGTAACATGGCTGTTAGCTTTGTTTGCCAACATTGGGATAACTTCGTGGTGTCCGTTGTTCTTAGTCACAGAGGCATTGTTATACAGTCTGCTGAACAATACGCTGACTACATGAATACATCCGGAGTCTATAGTGTCGAGGCAGAAATTGTGGCAATGTCCCAAATCCTTCCAGCTACTATCAGCATTTACTTCCAAGAACGTCCTCATGCCTCTCCTCGAGTTTACAATCCGGCCCAGCGTCTCTTCATATCCCTGCTCTTTAGCGGTCCTATGGATCATGGGCATTATGAGGTTCTCATGCCTCTCAAATACCCACGTGATAACCTTCTGGCGACATCTTTTGACTCTGTCGGTATGTGCACACCCACTTGCTCGCCACACTAATGTGACGTCACCTGCCCACTCTCCTCTTCCTGAAACACATTTAAAGACACCCTCCCCTGAACACACGCGTTCCACACAGGACTTTCAATGCACCTTTTGTTCAAAAAGCTTCAGAGTGCACAGATATCTGAACGCACATTAAAAAAAAACACAACACTAACCGAATGATGCAATTGCCAACAATGCTTCGAGACAACTCGCGCTCTCAAAAAACACTGACGAACTCATTCCACTCTCAACTTCAATTGCACATTTTGTACCGAGGACTTCACAGGTGAGATGGATCTCCACAACCATATGCAGATCCATTCCACACAAAGATTTGTATGCAACATTTGCGACAAACACTTTCACGCACGCAGATTCCTTACTAACCATCTCAAAACACATTCCCTGATGAATTCTTTTCAGTGTCAACACTGCTCCAAAACCTTCACACGCCAGAAATATCTCCAAGCACATTTACACACCCACTCCACTGAACGAACGCATTCCAAACAGATCTTTGAACGCACGATTTGTTCAAAAACGTTCCGAGTGCAGAGATTTCTCAACATGCATTTAAAAACACTCCACTGAACGAATTATGCAATGTGATCATTGCCAGCAATGCTTCGACACAACTCATTCCACGTCCCTTCAGTGTCGACACAGCACTTGATCGTTCATGCACAAACATCGCATTCTCTTTTCTGCAGCTTTTCAAGAAGATACCGCCATTCACGTCCAAGAACATAACATCGGCCTACCTACCTACCGCACTATGTGCTTCTTGCAATGCTCTTCATTGGCCAGCAGAGGTCAACAAATCCGGACATCACACTAAGTGTTGTCATGCCGGCAAGGTGTCTTTGCCACCGCTATCCAAACCCCCTCTTTTATTGGAGGACCTCTTGACTGGCAAGAACCCGCTGTCCCAAAATTACTGTGATCATATCAGGGAATACAACTCTGCTTTAGCTTTCGCGTCAATGGGTGGACACATCGCTCAACCCTCTGGACAAGGACCATATGCTATCAGATTTCACGGTCAAATTTATCACCAGGTCTCTCCTTTATATAACAATCCTGCCACGTCAGCACAATACGGTCAGCTATATATCTTCGATTCTGCTGAGGCTACCAGTCAACGTTTGCAAATGGAATGTAATAGCGCTTGCAGTGACATTTTGTTGCTTCAACTAGACAACATGCTACGCCAGGTTAATCCCTTCGCAAAGTCTTACATGCAAATGCATGACATTACCACTCACGGTAACCCTGTTACTGCTGTACGAATGGTGTTCATGGAGAATCCAGGTCTGGGTATGAGAAGGTATAACGCCCCGCCCTGTCAAACTGATGTTGCTGCTATCTTTGTAGGTGAAGACAGAGAACCTCCTGCACAACGCGACATTTGCATATATCCAAGGGGAGATGCTTGCAAACGTATCTCTGTTCTCAATATGAACTGTGACCCCATGGTTTTTCCACTGCTATTCCCTTACGGAGATCCAGGCTGGCACACGCAATTAACCCATGTTGAGGAAAAGCGAACTGCGAAAAGAACGCGAATCACACAGCTCCAATTTTATGCTTTCAGGCTTGCCATGAGATCTTCACTTAGTGTCTTGCATTCCAGTGGCAAACTCTTCCAGCAATACATCGTCGACGCATATGTCAGAACAGAAGGCACGCGCCTACATTACCTTCGCTCACATCAACAAGATTTGCGTGTAGAGCAATACAGGGGGCTTATGGATGCTGTCACTGCGAAAGCACATCACCATGACCTCCGCCCTGGACAATTGATCATTCTTCCCTCTACCTTTCAAGGCAGTCCATGCAACTGTACTACCAAGACGCGATGGCAATTGTCCGCAAATGTGGAAAGCCTGACTTATTCTTCACCTTCACCTGCAATCCTGCTTGGCCGGAAATCTGCAATGCCATTTCCCATCGTGAGCAAATAGAACACAGACCTGACATCGTTGCTCACGTCTTTCATATCAAACTGCGACATTTTCTAGCAGATATTCTGGAAAGGAATATTTGCATTGCTACAATGTTGCTTTTCTTGCTGATTTATTACATTACCGATTTTTCAAATGTTAATTTTCTCCCTGTGCTTAAAAATCATTAAAAAACCGGCCTGATTATGCGGCGTATGGTACGCCGCGGGTTGGCTAGTATTTTATAAATCCACTCACATGTACAGCTAACACAAGGCCAGATTTAGCACACTGGGGCTCATCACTTAGAACTTCTAGGCAAGCATTAGAAGACAAGAAAGGGACAACTACGAAAATGGGCATCGTACTATTTCGGGGTGACAGAGTCAGCATGACATTGCATCTCCTTTTCCTTGTTTGGAATGGCATGATTTACCTAAGTGGGGGCCTGCACATGGAGAAAGGGTATGAAACCTTGGAGCATTGCCCGGCACACCTTTGAAGCCGACAGACGGATGGGAGATAACGTCATCCGATCCTGAAAATCCTTCCAGCGCAGAGACGAAAATGGCAGACTATCCACAAGGGCTTGTCATGGCTTTCCTTCTGTTATGCCGCGTAAACCGTCATTAAAGAAAGCTGTTATTTCTCCTATGCGATTTCTTACTTATCACTAAAGGAGGGGTATCACCTTTTAATATTATATCTATATAGGATCAGGTTACTTAAGATGCCGCGTTATTCCAACCAGCGCTGAATAGACCTTCCATTTCAGAGGTGTGGAAGAACTCCCCACCTATCCAATCCGAAATGGTACTGGAAGTGATGTCATCACTAGCACCGGAAAACCAGAAGTGATGTCTTTGAGACCAGAAGTGACGTCATCCATGGCGACCAACGGACTGGAAGTGACATTGTCACAGGTGATGTGATCACTGGTGCTGAGACCTGGTGAGATGTCCCGTGGATGGTCTGCAGCAGATTGAGAGAGAGAGCTAGCGCAGCTCGCCACCCCCTGGTATGGCGTGGTAGTCCTATTCTTAAGGCCTTTCAGCTGTCTCCCAATCACATGTGTGTGACAGCTGATTGATAGTCCTTTTAGGGTGTACGTCACTTTTTAAATGTATTATTATTATTCTTTTCTTAAGAGACGTGTGAGTTTTTTCACGTTTATCCCGTTTCTCATGGTTTGTAGAATGATGGTCTAAATTTATAGTCCAGCTTAGTACTAAGCATAATATAGAAAAATGATTATGCCATAAAATATAATCTTTTCTCTTAACGGTTATAGAAAATAACAAAAAATGCTTTTGTCACAGTGAATAATAAAATACCATCATCAGCTTTTAAGCCTAAGCTCAGAACAACAACATGTATTTCTATAGCACATTTTCATACAAATGATGGAGCTCAAAGTGCTTTACATGATGAAGAAAGAGAAAAAAGACAAAATAAATAAGAATTTTAATTAGGGAACATTAATTAACACAGAATAAAAGTAAGGTCTGATGGCCAGAGAGGACAGAAAAAACAAAAAAAAAAAACACCAGACAGCTGGAGAAAAAATAAAATCTGCAGGGGGTCCGAGACCACCTGGTCATCCCCCTCTAGGCATTCTACCTAACATCAATGACCTCAATCAGCCCTCATGGTATTCAGGGGTCACATAGAAGAACTTGATGACGACGGTCATGTGGAGTTCTGGCCTTTAATCTATCAATGTAGGGACACAGCAGTGCTTTCATCAGGTGGTGGTGGCAGAGGTCGCCACCACAGAAAACCGGAAACAGAACAGAAGAGAAAGTAGGGATTAGTACGGATTTTGGAGCCACCTTGAATGATAATGATAATTAATTGAATATACAGAGCAGGGCGGCACGGTGGCGCAGTGGTAGCGCTGCTGCCTCGCAGTTAGGAGACCTGGGTTTGCTTCCCGGGTCCTCCCTGCATGGAGTTGGCATGTTCTCCCCGTGTCTGCGTGGGTTTCCTCCCACAGTCCAAAGACATGCAGATTAGGTGGATTGGCGATTCTAAATTGGCCCTAGTATGTGCTTGGTGTGTGGGTGTGTTTGTGTGTGTCCTGCGGTGGGTTGGCACCCTGCCCAGGATTGGTTCCTGTGTTGGCTGGGATTGGCTCCAGCAGACCCCCGTGACCCTGTATTCGGATTCAGCGGGTTGGAAAATGGATGGATGGCTGGATATACAGAGCATCAGGATTAAACTAAAATGAAGCGATGAGAAAGCCATGTTAAAGTACAGGCAGTCCCTGGGTTACGTATGAGATTGGGACTGTAGGTTTGTACTTAAGTTGAATTTGTATGTAAGTCAGAACAGGTCCATTATTTTAATAAATGCTATTGTTGACCGACTGTAACCAAGTGCTCTGCCAGTGAATGATGGGGTTTCACCTCTCTCTGACCTTTATATTTCTACTTTATTTACAATGGTGATGGTTCTTCTCTTCTTTACTGATATCACCAGCACTTGCATCAGATTTGTGTTTCAGTGACATTCTTGAAGGGTGAAGACAAAAGGTTAAGATGAGCTCTTATGCACAGCACTGTACACACTATCACAACAGGAAGGCACCCGTCGTCAACACGTCTGATGTACTGACGAGACAACTTCCTGCTATGTGCGTAACAGTACAAGCAGGCTTGCTATTGAGAATAAATGGGAGTGGCGAGGGGCGGTCACTACAGTATGCTGCCTGCAGTGTCCGCCCACCGAGAACAAACATATCAACAACAACAACAACAACATTTATTTCTATAGCACATTTTCATACAAACAGTAGCTCAAAGTGCTTTACATATTAAAGAACAGAAAAATGAAAGACACAATTATAAAACAAAATAAATCAACATTAACATCGAATAAGAGTAAGGTTCAATGGCCAGGGGACAGAAAAACAAAAACTCCAGACGGCTGGAGAAAAAATAAAATCTGTAGGGATTCCAGACCATGAGACCGCCCAGTCCCCTCTGGGCATTCTACCTAAAATAAATGAAACAGTCTTCTTTGGATTTAGGGTTCTCACGGAAGGGCTTGATGATGACATCATCTTGCTGTCACACCCATCACCTTCATGTCTTCTCTCACCACATCCATAAACCTCCTTTTAGGCCTTCCTCTTTTTCCCTTCCCTGTCAGCTCCATCCTTAGCTCCCTTCTCCCAATATACCTCTCATCTTTCCTCTGTACATGTCCAAACCAATGCAATCTCGCCTCTCTGACTTTGTCTCCAAACCGTCCAACTTGAACTGACCCTCTAATGTCCTCATTTCTAATCCTGTCCATCCTCGTCACACCCAATGCAAATCTTAGCATCTTTAACTCTGCCACCTCCAGCTCTGTCACCTGCTTTCTGGTCAGTGCCACCTTCTCCCACCCATATAACACAGCTGGTCTCACTACCCTCCTGTAGACCTTCCGTTCCACTCTTGCTGATATCTGTCTGTCACAAATCACTCCTGACACTCTTCTCCTGCACTCTCTTTTTCATCTCTCTTCCACAATCCCTGTTACTCTGTACTGTTGATCCCAAGTATTAAAACTCCTCCACCTTCGCCTCCTCCACTCCCTTCATCCTCACCACTCCACTGACCTCCCTCTCATTCACACACATGTATTCTGTCTTGGTGGTCCTACTGACCTTCATTCCTCTCCTCTTTAGAGCAGATCTCCACCTCTCCAGGATCTCCTCAACCTGCTCCCTAATCTCTCTGCAGATCACAATGTCATCAGCAACCATCACAGTCCACGGGGACTCCTGTCTAATCTCATCTGTCAACCTCTAAATCACCATTACAAATAAGAAAAGGGCTCAGAGCCGATCCCTGATGTAATCCCACCACCGTCACTCCTACTGCAGACCTCACCACTGTCACACTTTCCTCGTACATATCCTATACAACTCTGGATCAGGTCTTCATCCTCTATTGAGGTGTTTTAAAAGTCGGCTTGAGACCTGCTTGTTTTCTTCCGCCTTTCACTGTGTATAATGGGGTTGTGGTGGATGTTATAATTGGATGTTTTATTAATCTGCGTCTGCATGATTGCTTGCATTGTGTTTATTTTAACGCTTCTTTGTACAGCACTTTGGTGCGACCTCTGTTATTTTAAATGTGCTTTTATAAATTAACTAGCTGTGTAGGCAACTATTGAAATCGTCAGAAAAAAAACTGAAATGCAGAGGTTGGCGGTTTTGTTCCTGCTAGGCACCCATAATGTATGTTTGGGCAAGTTCACAACAATTTGGTGCTGCATTTTCTAGGTTTCCGTCATCTGTAGAGCCATCGGTCCTGAGCTGTACACTTTCTACTTAATAAAGTTTTTGCTTGATTAGCTTTCCTTATTGTTGGATGGTTTTGTGTTTGTTGGTCTACAGAGCACTCTGAGCTGTTTCTCTGTGAAGAGCACTCTACAAAGCAATAAATAAATAAATCATTTCAAGTTGAGTCTACTGTCATCACTTGAAGTTTGCGAAGAGCTTTGGTTTTGTAATCTGCACTCGTCCTTGCCTCCTAGTAGAAATTCCCTGCTTATCCTTGCATTTCGTTTGCTTCTGCAGCCAAGGAAAAGAAGAATTTTCTTCTTGATGAAATTTGGGAAAGGGTAGCTTTAGCAACAAGCACATAGTTGTGGTCCACAGATATGGTCCTATGCAACATGACCCCTAAGTGGTTAAAAGAGGAAGAGCAGTCTCCATTCCTCTATGCCCTTTGGTAATCTTTTGATATTTTCCTAATGTTGCACCTCGTGTTCTAACTGTTCAAACCTTTGGCTCATCCTGATATTGGGCTCTAGGGCAGGGGTCACTAACTCCAATCCTGGAGGACCACCGTGGCTGCAGGATTTCATTCTAACCCTTTTTTTTTTATTGAGTGCCGTGTTTGTGCTGCTAATTAACTTCTTGTGAATTCATTTTAATTGAATTGCTTATTTAAGATTTGTTCCATGGCGGCACGGTTGCGCAGTGGGTAGCGCTGCTGCCTCGCAGTTAGGAGACCCGTGTTTGCTTCCTGGGTCCACCCTGCAGTTTGCATTTTCTCCCCGTGTCTGTGTGGGTTTCCTCCGGGTACTCCGGATTCCTCCCACAGTCCAAAGACATGCAGGTCAGGTGCATTGGCGATTCAAAATTGTCCCTAGTGTGTGTGTGTGTGAGTGTGTGCCCTATGGTGGGCTGGCACCCTCCCCGGGGTTTGTTTCCTGCCTTGTGCCCTGTGTTGGCTGGGATTGGCTCCAGCAGACCCCCAAGACCCTGTAGTTAGGATATAGTGGGTTGGATAATGGATGGATGGATATTAGCATATATGGTTATACGTGTTTGTTGCTGGGTATAACTCAATAAAGTGTATTTAAATAAAAGAAAGTCTTCATAATTATTTTATTTTATGCAACAACACTGTAATCTATACTAATAAAAGGCAAAGCCCTCACTGACTGACTGACTGACTGACTGACTGACTCACTGACTCACTGACTGACTCATCACTAATTCTCCAACTTCCCGTGTAGGTAGAAGGCTGAAATTTGGCAGGCTCATTCCTTACAGTTTACTTACAACAGTTAAGCAGGTTTCATTTTGGAATTTTACACGTAACGGTCATAACGGTCGACAACATCCGCCATGTTGAACTCTCTTATTTATGGCCCCATCTTCACAAAATTTGGTAGGCGGCTTCCCTGTGCTAACCAAAACCTAATGTGCGTACTTATTTTGAATGGTATGACGCCACTGTCGGCCGCCATATTGGACTTTCCAACATCACTAATTCTCCAACTTCCCGTGTAGGTAGAAGGCTGAAATTTGGCAGGCTCATTCCTTACAGCTTACTTACAAAACTTAAGCAGGCTTCATTTCGAAATTCTACACGTAACGGTCATAACGGTCGACAACGTCCGCCATGTTGAACTTTCTTATTTATGGCCCCATCTTCACGAAATTTGGTAGGCGGCTTTCCTGCACTAACCGAGACCAATGTACGTACTTATTTCGGTGGCCACTGTCAGCCGCCATATTGAACCTTTCAACAGTCTTTGTTACTTATGGGCCCAGCTTCAAGAAATTTGGTACGCAGGTTCCCAACGCTAACTGAATCCTCCTTACGTACATATATACGTCCATAGCCTGCAGCTCGGTCACCGTGTGAGGCGGCTTAGGGTCCCCATCCCAACGCCTCCCACGTTGTTGGCTGCCTGCCTATATAAGGCCGTCCGTCGCTCCGGTCTCTACATTCCCTTCCTTGCTTCGCCACGGGATTCATGTTTTCCTGCTGATAACTACAGCCTTTTTATTTAATCCACGGCTTCTCCGCTGTTTTATTGTTCGTTTATTACGATTATAGTTATTGTGTAGGTATTTTAGACTTACTTTACATTGTTCAGGTCCCCATTTCCTTTATCATTCCAACCGTACCCCCATTAACATGTCTATCGAGGTGATCACCATCGATCAAAGAACTGTCACTTACCGAGTGGTTTCCATGCCCGGAGATGGCACCTGCCTTTTCCATTCTCTGTGTTACATATTGCACGGCCATATCAGGCTCACTCTTGATATCCATTGTGTCTTATGTATTGAATGACTGGACAGGTTCAAGGTGTGGACTGATGACGTACAGGAGATAATTAGACTACACAGGAGCACTAGAAGAGTGAAATGCTTAAGCCCTTCACCTATGGATCTGCATGTGAGTTGATGGCTGCCGCTGAATTGTTCGGTTGTCGCTTTCAAGTGTACCGAAATGGCCAAATATTTTACACCTTTTGACAACCGCCAATGCCTCTTAAACATCTTAGATTGACAGGTGACGATTTGAGTAGTGGACACTTTGATGTTTATGAATGTTTAAACTCTCAAAAGCTGGATGTGATTTTATCGATGAAACCGGTTGTGTGCTTACAACGCTTGACAGATGCCGAATGTCACTTCAACACAAGTCCTACAAATACTGTCGCCATTGAAACAAACCATGAAACTCAAACCGATTATGACAGCAGCAATCCAAGCTGTGAGATTTGAGACAAGACTACTGTTCACATGGCCGACTGTACGTTACATGCTCAAGAGTAAGCTCAGCGCACAGCTTGGTCATATTACAACCGGAGGGCCGAACTCACAATGTGGCATACAAAGAGATCCTTAACAAATAATTATTGGTATATTTTCCCTCAGTTTAAAAGGTTTAATTTTCTTCTTAATAAAAATTTTAGGGCACGGTGGCGCAGTGGTAGCGCTGCTGCCTCGCAGTTAGGAGACCCATCTGGGTTCGCTTCCGGGTCCTCCCTGCGTGGAGTTTGCATGTTCTCCCGTGTCTGCGTGGGTTTCCTCCCACAATCCAAAGACATGCAGGTTAGGTGGACTGGTGATTCTAAATTGGCCCTAGTGTGTGTTTGTGTGTGTCCTGCGGTGGGTTGGCACCCTGCTCAGGATTGGTTCCTGCCTTGTGCCCTGTGTTGGCTGGGATTGGCTCCAGCAGACCCCTGTGACCCTGTATTCGGATTCAGCGGGTTAGAAGATGGATGGATAAAAATTTTAAGGCAGTACTTTGCCGCTGCGAAGCACGAGTATTTTGCTAGTAACCTAATATAAGGCATGTAAAATTGAACAAAGTAAACTCGTGGGTCATTTATTCTCACTCCTTAAAAAATACAAAATGAACTGAACATGAACGCGTTCAAAATTGACATGATGAGCTATGCGTGTGAATCGATTCATTTGAATCTGTGAACTGAACTTTGAGTGCGTTCTTGTGAGGTGTGAAACAGGACAGTGAGGAGGGTCCCGTCCAGCTCTGTACTCCTGACGTCACGATGCCCCCTCTCCTCGGCCTGCAGCCTCCGTCTTGGGTTAGCGCGAATATATCGCTCCTATGATTCTTAGCGCAATGAGAGAATTCACAAAATCAACCGGAATGTTCAAGAAAATTCTAGAAAAAACAAACCTGATCTAAATCCGTTAAGTAGTTCTCTCGTTCGCTAACTAAGCAGAGGTAAGGTTACACCCCGAGGCTGGCACGTGATTGAGGAGGTCCCCGTTCCCCCTTGCCTCGGCCTGCTGTATATCTCTTGGATTTCCTGCAAGTGAACTATGATACATAATGCGATGACAGAAGTCGCAAAATCAACCGGAATATTCAAGCAAATTCTAGAAAAAGAAACCTGATCAAAATCCGTTAAGTAGTTCTCATGTGAAAAGCGGACAGACAGACAGACGTTGGATTTCAAATATAGTGAGATTATGCAATATTACACTGTTTTAGCTATTCTGAAGATGGACTCTTTTGTGCAGTGGTGGCTCTGTGGCTTTGGATCTGCGCCGGTTCAAAGCCCCATTACTGCCAGATGGGCTCTTCCTCCGTTCGGCCTTCACCCTGAAAATGACTCCAGGTGGCGCTGTGCAATGGCTGACCCTGCACTCTGACCCCCACAAAGGTCATACAAATTGACAATGTCCCCACGAGGCTTAACAAGGTATATCAAATCTTAAACATCTTTTTATTTTAATGCTGTCTTGCTCCAACATCTGGCGTTGTGACCAGTGTCCTGCTGCAGTGTGTGTGTAAGTTTGAGTGAAACACTAAATAAACAGATTGTCCTTTATAAAAAGTCAAGGATTTTTTTCCTTTGGTTATTTTGGAGGGCTCTAGTCGTAAAGCACTCAGGTTGCCAGATTGCAATTAACCAATTTTAATGCTGCAGTTTATTGACTGCAATTAAATTTGACATTAGCATATGTGACCACCATTTAATCAGTGTAAATATTTATTAAATTACACTAATAGTGAGCGTTGTGGGATTTGCTCCAGTCCCTTGACTGCGTCTGCTGCGACCTGCGTTTTCTCCATAAATTGGAAGCCATTCACACTGCGGCTTGTTTATACCGTTGTGAATATTGCCAGATAGTGGAGGAGAGCCATCGGAGGTCTCAGTCAGTAGCCCCCGGAGTGAGGGGTTTGGGTGGTCCGCTTTGTTCTGTAACTTTTCTTCAGTCATGAAGAACTGATTATTGTAATTCCCTACTATGGCAGGTGCCCCTTCTACTCTTATATCACAGCTCCAGCTTATTCAAAACTCGGCTGTAAGAGTCCTGACACAAACCAGCAGCAGCGAGCACATCACACCATCCTGCTCCGTCTTCACTGGCTCCCTGTGTCTTACAGAATCGAATATAAAATCCTACTAATAACCTACAAAGACTTAAATAACCTCACGCCAAACTACATCAGTGACCTTCTCCATCACGATGTGCCTGTCCGCCCACTAAGGTCCTCCGATTCTGACCATCTTGTTGTGCCCCACACTAATCTACACTCCAGGGGTGACAGCAGGGCCTTCAGCTGTATAGCGAGTGTCCAGACTCTGGAATGACATCCTGAAATTAATTAAATCAGCCGACTCCATGAATTCTTTTAAAAAACAACATACAACTCATCTGTTCAGGAAGACTTTTAGCTCTACTTGACTTTATTAGCCTTCTCTCAGTTTATCTCCATGTCAAGATGTCGTGTGTGTGTGTGTGTGTGTGTGCTGGACCATTAATTCTGTTGTCTGTTAGGCTTGTTCTCTGAATTTACTGTCTTAATCTTCTTTATTTATTTATTTGCTTTGTACAATGCTATATACTGTATACCCTGCCATTCTTATATTCTGTAAGTGCCTTGAGCATGGGAAAGGCGCTATATACTGTAAATAAAATGTATTATTATTATTATTATTATTATTATTATTATTATGACAGAGTAAGGCGAACAGAGACTGTGCACCTGACATTCTCTTCATGACACAGTGTGGTCGGTCTCTGTGCGTTTCAGTTTGCTCTTTTAACTATAGTCATTGCTCAGGTCTACAAGTGTAATGTCCGTCCATCCACACTCTAAACCTGCCTTAGCCCTGAGCAGGATCACAGAGAAGCTGGAGCTTAACCAATAAGGCATAGGGCTCAAGGCAGGAATAAACCCTGGAGAGGGTGGCATTTTGTCATTCAGTAATAAAATGCATTACTAAACCCACATGTTTGTGATGTGCCTTCTGTTGGAATGACAAATGCAATACATTCCAAAATACACTGCAATAGACGGTGCGCTGCCAACATTAACATGACCAATAGCTAATGACTACAAGTCAGTGGTACTTATATCTCATATCATGAAGTCCTTTGAGAGGCTGGTCCTGGACTATATGACTCTTCTTGTGGTAGATCACCTGGATCCACTGCAGTTTTCCAATGGGACAAAGAATGGAGTGGAGGATGCAATTATTTGCACCTGGACAAAGGTAGCAGCACTGATTTTGATTTCTCCAGTGTCTTGAAAACCATTCAGGCTTCTATGGTAAAGGGTAAACTCAGAGATATGAGGTGGATGAGCCCGTGGGGTCCTGTTGATGGACCATCTGCGGGGCAGACCACCAGTGTGTGAAACTCAAGAACTGTGTGAGAAACACTGGAGCACCACAAGGAGCAGGCCTGTCTGCCACTGTCTTCACTCCACACACCTCAGACTAGAAATGTAAGAGCAGGTCAGGTCACGTTTTTTTGACTTTCACTGCACCAAAGAGTCTCTGTGTCCTGTCACTATGCATGGAGTGGATGTAAAGGTGGTCCTCTCCTAAAAGCATTTTGGGGTCCACAATAATGACAGGTAGGACTGGTCTTGTAACACAGGGGAACTATAGAAGAAAGAGCAGAGCAGGCTCTATCTATCTATCTATCTATCTATCTATCTATCTATCTATCTATCTATCTATCTATCTATCTATCTATCTATCTATCTATCTATCTATCTATCTATCTATCATATAGTGCCTTTCATATCTATCTATCTATCTATCTATCTATCGATCTATCCATCTATGATATAGTGCCTTTCATATCTATCTATCTATCTATCTATCTATCTATCTATCTATCTATCTATCTATCTATCTATCTATCTATCCATCTATTCATCATATAGTGCCTTTCATTCCAATCTATCTATCTATCTATCTATCTATCTATGATATAGTGCCTTTCATATCTATCTATCATATAGTGCCTTTCATATCTATCTATCTATCTATCTATCTATCTATCTATCTATCTATCTATCTATCTATCTATCTATCCTGACATGTTAATATGAGCGATTCACAGCTAATTGTACTAAATATTGAATGTTAAGAGTAATGTGTCTCATTTAAGTCCCCTCAGTCCACTCCAAAGTGACGTTTTGTTAGTCGGTGACATTGCAGAGATGAGTCAACACTTTACTGATGCTTTGTAAGTGTTATGAAGACCCTAAGATTTCTTTGTTAAGCTCTTGTTAGATATCAGTAAATGAGTAATGGATGCATTTTTGCATTACTTGAACTAAAGTGTTACTTTGGCGTCCTTAATTATTGTATCTTGAAATTTTCCTTCTGTTTACCCTGTGACCCTGACAAGGACACGTCGAGGTTTGGCGATGTGCATGTTGATGAAGGTATTTGTTCTTTTTCCACGTGTTATTTCTAGCCGTCCATGCCCGCCATAGAAGTGAGCAGCAGACATAGAAAGCGGGCAGCTGTGCGGCGTTTCGCACACGTGGCTCTTTTACGGGGCACCGAGATGGGTCAATTTCCAGTAGGTTTATCGTAGAAAAAGTTAATGTGTTATTAATCCCTTCATGCACTGCAGTGCTTCCGATTAATATCTCAGTGCCTCCAATCATGCCGGAAGGCCACTCTTGTACAGATTTATTCTATGCAGATTATACGCGCTGTCGTCTGCAGATCTCTGATAACAAGCCCATCCCAGCCTAGAGAGGACAGTAAATTATTAGCGCTGGATATCTGCCATTTGAATCTAACCAGAATGATGTTATTAAAATGAACGATAATGAAGGATCACTCCATAGCATTTGCTCTGCAAGCTTTTGGCTGTTTTAATACGAGCTAAAGAGTGGTTTGGTTTCAGGAGCTGAGACTTGAAGCCTGCAGTGTTTTTCAGTTTAATTTTTTTGTCCTCCTTACTTACAATATTTCAGTCTCATGTCACTTGCACGTTTTCAATTTTTTAGACATTCGTGGCACACACAAAAGTACAGTGGCCTCATTTCTAAAACCTGCCTTTTTAATGGAATTTACTGTTTAGAAATCACAGTGTTTCCGACGGGAGGTTTCAGCTCCTTGGAAATCTGTTCGTCACCTTGTAAATGTGCATACCTGAACACGCCTGAAACATCCATATATGGAGCATGCTAATCAGCGTCATACATATGCAGTCACGAGGCTTCCAAACTTCATTGGCTGGTAGAGCAGCCTCGCCCTCCTGATACGTTGAGACTCCGCCTCCTGCATTTAAGAGTGTCTGGCTGTGCACTTCAGCTGAGAGTAAAGGATAATGTGTGGTATTATAGCGCCTCTGCTCTGCCTTCTTGGGGGGGGGGTCTGATACCAGCGCCTGAGTTGGTAGCCACTAACAAACACCTGGCACGTGTAATGATATGTTTACTGTTATAATGAATAGTGCACGCCATATGAAACACAGAGGGTGCAGCCAGTTACCTTACCAACAAGACAGCCAGCCATTACAAACAGCACCTGGAACAGCTGCTTTGGCTCAAAATGAACGAATCACAGGCTGACCCGGGCCACCGAGTCACAATGTTTGCAAGTTACATCTTGGATGACTTGAGCATTAATGGGATGTCACTGCTCACGGTTAACAAAATTAGCTTCATTGTCAGTTTTATTGCAGTGTAAGTGCAGTCAAGTGCTCTGATTATGTTAGGAAAACCGGACACGGCTGCACGTTGCCTCTTTATATTGGTAACAATGCGTTATGCTTTACGTACGTGCACCCATACAATATGAAGGATATAGCGCCTAGTCTGTCAGTTAATAAGTTCCAGCACAGTGCGCATGATAGAGTGAAGCTTGACTGATATATTCCTGACCTGTCTGCCAGTGATCAGAGACATGGCCGATTATATACTGAAGAATAACCAAAAAAGCTCTTCACTACAAATACACAGCATTGGCCCTCTTAAAAGGGAGCTAAGAGACCTGTGTGTTTTATTATTACAAATGTTTGCAATGCCTCAATCTGTTGGAATGACAAGTGCAACGCACAGGTCTCTTTTATATGCTATTTGGTGTGAGATTCATAAAGGCAGTGCTAATGTTTGTGTTACACCATTTGTTGGAATGAGAAATTCAATGCATTTTATTACTACAAATGTTTTGATGTCCCATCTGTTGGAATGACAAATGCAATGTATACTGTATGCATCTTTTATATGCTGTTTGGTGTAGGAATTGTAAATAAGTGTTAATGTTTATGTTATTACTACAAAGGTTCTGATGTTCCATCTGTTGGAATGACAAATGCATTGTATAGGTGTCTTTTATGTGCCATTTGGTATGGGATTCATAAAAGCAGTACAAATGTTTGCGTTGCACCATCTTTTGGAATGAAACATGCAATGTATTTTAGCACTGGAAATGTTTTGATATCCCATCTGTTAGAATGACAAATACAATACAATGTCTTTTATTATTCTATGATGAGGTGTTGGCATTTGGTGCGAGATTCATAAAAGCAGTGCTAATGTTTGTGTTGCACCATCTGTTGGAAAGAAAAATGCAATGCTTAGGTCTCTTTTATGTGCCATTTGTTATGAAAATCATAAAAGCAGTGCTAATGTTTGTGTTGCACCATCTGTTGGAATGAAAAATTCAATACATTTTATTACTACAAATGTTTTGATGTCCCATCTGTAGGAATGACAAATACAATACAATGTCTTTTATTATTCTATGATGAGGTGTTGGCATTTGGTGCGAGATTCATAAAAGCAGTGCTAATGTTTGTGTTGCACTATCTGTTGGAATGAAAAATTCAATGCTTAGGTCTCTTTTATGTGCCATTTGTTATGAAAATCATAAAAGAAGTGCTAATATTTGTGTTGCACCATCTGTTAGAATGAAAAATTCAATACATTTTATTACTGCAAATGTTTTGATGTCCCATCTATAGGAATGACAAATGCAATGCATAGGTCTCTTTTTATTTGCTATTTGATGTGGAATTCGTAACAGAAGTGCTAATGTTTGGTTTGCAGCATCTGTTGGAATGAAAAATGCAATGCATAGGTCTCTTTTCTATGCTATTTGGTGTAGGATTCATAAAAAAACTGCTAATGCTTGGGCTGCACCATCTGTTAGAATGAAAAATGCAATCAATTAGTCCAATCTGTGAGAATTGACCGCAAGTGGACCCCCGACAAGGTGCAGAAACACCTCACTGATGATCAATAGATTGGGATGCACCTGAACCAAATATAAAATGTCATGACAAAGGGTCTGAATGGTGGTGTCAATGGGATATTCCAGTTTTTTAAATTATTTTTAAATTATAACATTCTGTTTTTCTTTGCCATTTTGGGGTATCGAGTGTTGCTTGATGAGGGAAAAAAATGAACTGAAATGATTTTAGCACAAAATGTGAAGAAAGTGAGGGGGGTCCGAATACTTTGAATCTACCCTAGAAGGCAGTCCCATCTATATTACTTCTTCAACTTCTTTTTTTTTTATGTTTTTTGCTCCCTCTAGTTTTCTTTTTTTCAGCCATGACACAAAATACCCTTCACTCTTAGCAGCAGTAACTGTCATTATGTGGGGAGAAATAATAAACTCCTGCATACAGTGCAAGCAGATGCTGGTGTGATTAAATAAATCACTTTTGGAATTATCTTTTTAATCATTCCTTAATGCTTTTTTTACTTCACTGCCTATATACATATCTTTTTTTTTCCCCCCCAACAGGATGGAGGGTCTTTGACATTTTTAAATTCAATTATCTTGCGGGGTCACTGCATAACTATTTAATTGCCTAAGCAGGCAGATTGCAAATTCAAATATTTCTTTGTAATATTAAGTTGCAATGACAGCCCATATCTCAGCGAGGACTTCATGCGTAGAGCATCTCTTGTTTCTCATCGCCTTTTGTGAACAGCGTTCTGCCATTTTCCTTTTTTTTTTTTTTTCTTTTCTACTCTGACAATCTTAAATCTGCAGGCAGCACTTGTTTTGCACCAGGAGTCCACTTGAAGTTGAATTGTGCTCTTTATTGTCTTATGAATGCATAAATCGAAGTGTATGTGCTAATATACACACACTGGCCACTTTATTAGGTACACCTGCTTGGTGATGTAAACCTCTAATCAGCCAATCACATTGCATTATGGCCTGTAGACATTGACAAGACCACCTGCTGAAGTTCAAACTGAGCATCAGAATGGGGGGAGAAAGGCGACTTAAGTGACTTTGAACATAAAAATGTTTTTTGGTGCCAGATGGGCTGCTCTGAGTATTTCAGAAACTGCTGATCTACTGGGATTTCCACACAAAGCCATCTCAGGGGGTTTACAGAGAATGGTCTGAAAAAGGGAAAATATCCAGTGGGTGAAAAGGACTTGTTGAGGTCAGAGGTCAAAGGATATCCAGTGAGCGGAAATGCCTTGTTGATGCCAGAGGTCAGAGGTGAATGGCCAGACTGGTCTGAGCCGATAGAAAGGCAACAGGAACTCAAATAAGCACTCGTTACAACTGAGGTGTGCAGAAGAGCAGCTCTGAACCCGCAACACGTCGAACAGGTGGGCTACAGCAGCAGGAGACCACACAGGGCGCCACTCCTGTCTGCTAAGAACAGGAAACCGAGGCTACAATTCACACGGGCTCACCAAAATGGGACAACAGAAGATTGGAAAAACGTCACCTGGTCTGATGAGTCTCGATTTCTGCTGTAAAATTCAGATGGTGGGGTCAACAACAGGAAAGCAGGGATCCATCTTGCCTTGTATCAGTGGTTCAGGCTGGTGCTGGTGGTGTACTGGTGTGGTGTCTTGGCACAATTTACGGCCCCTTAGTACCAATTGACCATCATTTAAATGCCATGGCCTATCTGGGTGTTGTTGCTGACCCTGTCCATCCCTTTATGACCACCATCTTCTGATGGCTCCTTCCAGCAGGATAACACGCCATGTCACAAAGCTCAAATCATCTCAGACTGGTTTCTTGAATATGACATGGAGTTCACTTCACTCCAATGGCCTCCACAGTCCGCAGATCTCAATCCAGTAAAGCACTTTGGGGATGTGGTGGAACGGGAGATTCACATCATGGATGTGCAGCCAACCAATCTGCAGCAACTGGGTGATGCTATCATGTCGGTGTGGACTAAAATAAATGAGGAATGTTTCCAGCACCTTGCTGAATCGACGCCATGAAGAATTATAGCAGGTCTGAAGGCAAACTGGGGTCCAACGGGGTACTAGCGAGGTGTACCTAATAAAGTGGCCGAGGAGTGTACTATTAGGTTATAGATTTCAATGCGCTGGATACGAGTGAAGGGAGGTCACTCTGATGATGTATAACATTTAAGTGTTTGGGTTTCCATAGTACAACAAGGTAGACGATATACAGATGGAGTCAATTTGGGGGGCTCAGTTTCCCATTTTGAAAGTAGGAGCATTTTTAATTTGTATTAATTTAATTCATCAAAGACAAAGATTTCATTACCTTCAGCTGCTTAAGAGCATCTGCGACGTGAGCGGGTAACATAAAAACGCTGGTATGATAAAAAGAAAGTGGGCTCTGTGAATTCTGCCAAGGCAGCCGTGTACTTGTTCTCGTTCCCACAAGTTTGTAGTTAACTGGCGAAGACCTGCCATTGTCGAGCGCATAAACCCTGTAAATTATAAAGTTACGCTACCCAGACATTGTAAGCAAGTTCAAATACGACATATGTATCTTTTAAAAGAAATGGCAAGACCCTGATGAATGGCATTTCTGACGACCCTGGAGATTCCATGGGGAATGAATTCACTGACACACAATAAAGCCACTAGGGAGCGTTGCAGCACCCCAAATCCCAGACCTAACCTCACAGACCCGCACACCCTGGTGTAACACAAAAGGTTTATTCTGACAAACACCTTACCAAAAAAAGGCTTCTTTGGAGTTGGTCTCGTCCGATGCGAGAGATGGACGTCTGAAGTGGAGCTCCGCTAGCAGTGCTGCTATTTTTCATATTATTTGCTTATTATTCTGAGATATCCTGTATTTATTCAACCCGAGAGGGACCGCTACAGTATATGTAAGCACATATAAACATGGCCAGCAAGAAGGGGGGTTCGAAAGAATCGAAAACTAAAGCAACATCCAAGCTGCGATCAGCAAGCCCCAGTTCAAGATACGGCCTCTCAGAGACAGACCTGGATCAGATGGGCGAAAACACAGACTCCTCGGGACCAGGGTCCGCTACATCGTCGCCGGCTGAGAGCGAGAAGGGGAGCGAAGGTGCGATCGTGAGTGCAGATGTGGATAGCTCGCCGATTGGAGAAGATTACCTGAAACTGGAAAGGGCCGGGAAGTCCGCGGCTTCAGCTCAGTTCAGTTCCGGCTTCAGCAAAGTCTGCTGCTTCATCTACGGTACAAGAAGGCACAATTGAGCTATCTCAACTGAAAGTGTTGCTCGCTGAGCTCACGCAAGATATAAAGAAAAGCGAGAAGGCTAATGAGAAAGCAACGGCAAAGGCACTTGAGAGACTGAAACAGGAATTGAAACAGGAGATGAAACAGGCCAATGAATGGCTACGTCAAGAGATGAGACTTGAACTTCGACAGGTGCTGGGTAAACTTGAAGAGCGCATTCAGGAAAACTCGGTTAAACTGAGCACGCTTGTTGATCAATTGAAGCATCTTAAGGAGACATTCACGAATCGGATCGATAAGGCCGAACATTTAGCTGCCAGTGCCGAGGAAAGAGCAGTAAATGTCAGTTCCGAATGTAAAAAACTCGGAGAAAAACTTGGAGACAGACTGGCTGCTTTAGAAGATGGGAGTAGAAGGTATAATGTCAGAATTGAAGAATCGAGAAAGTTCAAAAAAAGGCTTCATTAATAAACACAAACACGTAAAATTCATCTGATCTGTTTCTCTTTTCCTCTCTCCTTCCACGCCTCTAGATGAGCTTTGACCTTCTTCTATCCGACTCTAACTCAGGTGTAGGGGTTTTCTTCTTGACTTGTAAAGAAGTGCCGTACGCACACACACAGTCTATTCTGTACCTTTGGGTCCAAACCTCATCAGGACACTCTCCTCAGGTGGCCGCAGACCCCCTTATTCACTGTGTAGGAATCTCACATAGGACAATAGTCCTCCAGATCTCCGTGACAAGGACCCCCAGTTTCAAAGTCCTTCTTACCCAACAAATGACCCCATCCAGTACCTCCATGGCACAGCCTCTCGTATCTCGGGTTGTGCTCCTTTGGGCACTGATAGTTGCCAAAATTATTTCCCCACTGAATTCTGGATTGTGCCACCAACATTGTAAAAACGCTCCAAAAGAGAAGCCCGATTGTCCCATTGTGACCAAAGGCCTCTCAGATTTGCACATTTTGAGACAGAATGCGTTTCACTAACCTTCACCATCCTTGTAAAATGTTATTTTCTAAGTCCATACTATAAGTCAAGCTTCATCCAGTATACCAGATCAATCAGTAGATCAGCCACAGCTTGTAAAGGGCCAAAGAATTGTTATATATAACGTTAGTATTTACGTATATTTTATGTTGTCAATTTTGAGTTAGTTTTCACGTTCTATGTGTTATTCATTGTACTCATAATCATGCCCTGTTACTTTAAATGTGCCTTCATTCTTTGTGTTTTGTGGGTGGAGCCTTTAGGAGGCGGGGCCACCATGACATCACCTATTCTGAGCCCTCCCCTCTGACTATTTAAGCCAGTGCAGAGAAGCCTCACAGCAGGAGAACGTTGTGGCTATTGGAGTATTGCGAGTTTTGCTATTTTTCTTTTTTTTTTTGTTTACTCAGATCTTCTGGGTTTGATTTAAGGATTACAGTTCTGTATTAGTCTTTCGGGACTTGATTGCTCTAGGATTAGGATCTTTTACGAAATACCTTATTATTACATTTTGATATTTTCTTCTAATTATTTGTGATTAAATCCTTTATTTACAAAGATTAATGTTAATGTTTACGATGTGCCATCTGTTGAAATGGAAAATGCAATGCATATGTCCCTGTTATATGCCAGTTGGTATGTGATTCTTAAAAGCATGTTAATGTTTATGATGCACCATTTATTGGAATGTGTTTTGTAATGCATGTAGTAATAAAATACATTGTGTTTGTTCATTCCAACAGAAGGCACATCAAAAACATTTACAGTAATGAAGTGCATTACTACAAATGTTTGTAATGCACCATCTGTTGGAATGACATTTTCAATGGACACCCCCCTGTTACATGCCATTTGGTATGGTATTCTTAAAAGCGATGTTAATGTTTGTGATATGCCGTCTATAAATGTTTGTGATGCACCATCTGATGAAATGACAAATGCAATGCATATTTCTCTGTTATATGCCCTTTGGTATGGTTTTTTTTGGGGCAGTGTTAATGTTTATTATGTGCCATCTGTTGAAATGACAAACACAATGCCTATGTCTCTGTTATATGCCCGTTGGTATGGGTTTTTAAAAGCAGTGTTAATGTTTATGATGCACCATTTATAAATGTTTGTGATGCACCATCTGTTGAAATGACAAACGCAATGCCTATGCCTCTGTTATATGCCCTACTCTCTTTTCTGTTTCTTTTTCCGGTTTCTCTGTGGTGGTGGCCTGCGCCACCTCCACCTACTCAAAGCATCATGATGCTCCAACAATGATGGACGGATTAAAAGGCAGAAGTCTACGTGACCATCATCATCATCAAGCCCTTCCGTGAGAATCCTAAATCCAAAGAGGACTGTTTCATTTATATTAGGTAGAATGCCCAGAGGGGACTGGGCGGTCTCATGGTCTGGAATCCCTACAGATTTTATTTTTTCTCCAGCCGTCTGGAGTTTTTTTGTTTTTTCTGTCCCCCCTGGCCATTGAACCTTACTCTTATTTGATGTTAATGTTGATTTATTTTGTTTTATAATTATGTCTTTTATTTTTCTATTCTTTAATATGTAAAGCACTTTGAGCTACTGTTTGTATGAAAATGTGCTATAGAAATAAATGTTGTTGTTGTTGTTGTTGGTATGGGTTTTTAAAAGCAGTGTTAATGTTTATGATGCGCCATCTGTTGAAATGGAAAATGCAATGCATATGTCCCTGTAGTATGCCAGTTGGTATGTGATTCTCGAAAGCATGTTGTTTATGATGTGCCATCTGCTAGAATGACAAATGCAATGCATCAAAGGTTTATGATCCAAAATCTGTTGGAATGACAGAGACATAGCAATCGGACGGACACAGAGATACATAAACTCACAGAAACATCTCCTTTTATTCAGCTGGATCTTATGTTTGATCTTTTGTGCACAAGCCATGGGTTTTCGGTGATCCTCCTCCTTTTGGGGCCTCTTTGCTTTATTTTGGGACTTTTCTAGTTCTTTAGTCAGCTCTCCTTCTTTGTCTTTAAGCCTACTGGTCCTATTTTCGAGTAAGCTGGACTGGTTGAAGCTCTTTTTGGCTTTCCAGTGAAGCTCCCCGGCCTGCTTTGTGACTTTATTTTGAAGTCCTCGCTCCTTTCCAGGCATTTCTGAGACTCCATTTCATAGTAAGAACTAAAGAAGGTGTTTCATTAATAGCAAATATTGGCTTCTATTGAAGAAACTTGACAGACTGATAATGGTGGCCCTGTAGGATTTCGGATTGACAAGTCATGGATTTGACCAAATTGAAAAGAACAAAGCTAGGCGCGATGAAACAGAATTTTCACAGATGTCTTCTAACAGACCATGCGGCTCGTTCCTAAAATTGTGATGCAAAAAGGCAGCCATGTGGACGGCGCAGCAGTAATTAAAGCCCAGCTCGACTCTACAGCGCATTCGCTTTTCTTGATCTCGCGGAGAATTGATCGGCCTTAGAACTGTCACTCTTTATGGTCCCCAAAATCCCATCCGTATGAATATTTTATTGGCAGAAATGTAAAAAGTAAACTTGTAAGTTGCATTTTCAATTTGATTTTATGTTGCATATTTAAGCGAAGCGGAGCATTAACTACAGACAGGGAGCTGATAGACTCTAACCGCACATCAGGGGAATTTCTTAGGAGACGCTCAAAGCCTGCGCTGTCAGCTTCCACCTTGCAAATTTCTTTTGTCACTTTTGTAATCAAAGGAACAAACCAAGGCTGAGCAATATGAAGCAAATCTTAAGTTATAACTTTTCATCTGTTTTCTTAGATTTCATTTGAAACGACTACGTTTGCCATTTTTTCCCCCACCAATCTACACTCAGTAGGCCCTATTGACAACATATAACGGCGTAGGCTCGACACAGAATTATAAATCAGCCTTGTGTGGCGAGAGCCTAAAGTAACACAAAGGGGCGAGTTGATCGTGTGGATCGGACCCTGACATTTGACCCCCTTGAGTGCAAGCAACACAAAAAAAATATAAGAAATGTGTGTCTACTGTCATGATTGTGAAGTCGAGCTGTGGCTTGGTGACTATCTCAAGGCGTGTCATGCGGAGGACGTCTACTAAATAAATCTGTTATCAGTACCGCGGTGGACACTCGACATGCCTTTCTGACTGGATTTATACTGACGTTTTGGTATTGCTGTGTGTCTGTTACATATTATTATAACATTACTAGGGCGTTCTTCTTCTTCTTCTTCTTTCAGCTCCTCCCGTTAGGAGTTGCCACAGCAGATCATCTTTTTCCATATTACTCTCACTGCACCACTCGGAGTATTTATATCACTGTATCTGAGTGCGAATCACAGCAGCAGCTGATCAGAAAGAGAATTATCGGTATACAGCATCAAGCACACGCTGCCTCAGCCATGCACACAGTCTGTTTGAACTTCTCCCATACGACAAATGCTTCAGAGCCTTTCCTGTACGGACCTCACGGTTCAGAAACAGTTTCATCCCAAGAACTCTAAACGCACTCAATCAGTCCATCAAGTGCTCCTGGTAGAACTGTAGGTACTTATAAATACAATCACCTCACTGTAAACTTGTGATACAGTTATAATATCGCACAACCTGAGCCACTTTATAAAGTGCATATTTACATCCATCCATCCATTTTCTAACCCGCTGAATCCGAATAGGGTCACGGGGGTCTGCTGGAGCCAATCCCAGCCAACACAGGGCACAAGGCAGGAACCAATCCTGGGCAGGGTGCCAACCCACCGCAGGACACACACAAACACACCCACACACCAAGCACACACTAGGGCCAATTTAGAATCGCCAATCCACCTAACCTGCATGTCTTTGGATTGTGGGAGGAAACCGAGCGCCGGAGGAAACCCACGCAGACACGGGAGAACATGCAAACTCCACGCAGGGAGGACCCGGGAAGCGAACCCGGGTCTCCTAACTGCGAGGCAGCAGCGCTACCACTGCGCCACCGTGCCGCCCGCGTATTTACATATGATGACAATATTATTTTTAAGATGAAATGCAGCAAAATATGTTTATTATATTATACAGATAAAACTTTAACTACACGGTGCCGCAGCGCTAGCGAGCTGCTGGCGCTTCGTTCACGGATTGTTCCTGCCTCGCGCTGTATTCTTGCTGGTGCTGAGGCAACACTGGAAGGATAGATGGATAGAATAATTAAACACGTACTATGAAGATATTTCAATGTTCCTTAAAAGTTTTGAAGAATCGGCGTTCTCAGCTTACAGATGACTTAACGTCTATTACAGAGCTGATTGTGTGGCGATTGGGTATTTGGAGAAAGAAAAGTAAGGACAGGAATTGGAGGTTAGCACGTTTGAAAGAGACAGCACTGCTACAATAAAGTATTTCATCGAAGGTCGCGCACGGCGTAGCAAGCATCTTGCGTGAGGCATCCTATCATCATGAAAATGATATCGCGTATACTTTCAGTATTTTAATTATTCAGAGAGCTGTAATATCATGAATGTAATGGATTCTGTGTCCTGTCGGAAGAAGAAGCACGTAGTGATTCACACACATAGAGCAGATAGAAGATCAAAATACAATACAAAGCATCTAACGTGCTACTTTAGTTACGATGGGATTTGAGAAAATAGTAAATGAAACGATTTTAAGATGAAGTTAACGATGTTCTACTTTAACGACAAAATAAACTGCATGATTAAAGTGGAAATTTAGGGATTGAAGTTGACATTTCATGCTTTTTTCCCCACTGTGTGCCTATATTTTTTTCTCTGTAGATTTCATAGGACACTCAGACATTGGGCTACGACTCGCCTTTTCATGCCGACTTTGATACCTGACAACTTCTTTTTTTATTTTGGCACTGTGCGACTTTGTGAACTTGAACTTTCGAGTTTCTCTGACAGGCTATGTCACTCGATCAATAGTACATTTTTCTTTGCCTCCACTTGGTATTCGCTGAAATTCTTCTATTTTCCACCAATGCTTTTGTCATTGCCTTTTCACAGAATGCTGAGCTTAAGGGCTATTTGTATTGATTTGCATATTCAAAGAGATGTAATTCTGGGAGGAGTTAGGGCGGGACAGCAGGCGCGTGCACAAGCGGTACTTTTCACGCTGACAGGGATTTATGTAGCGGAAGAACGTGGAAGTTGGCGTACGCACAGATTTATGCATCTGGATTTTTTTGTGCATAAGCACATTTCCGCTTTTGTCCATACGCCATATTAGAGTGTGAACTCTACGCACAGCGTTATACATGAGGCCCCCGGGTTTTCATTCTAACCCTTTTCTTAATCAGTGATCAGTTTTCGCTGCTAATTAACTCCTTTTCCCTTCATTTTCATAGCCCTGTTTTTAAGAATTCAATCCTCTGAACTGATTCGTTTCTTCATTAAATGGCAGCCAAACAGAAATGAGATGTGAAACGAGCCAACAGCCGACCAGCTAAACTGGAACGTCAAACTCCAGCCAGTTTGTAAATGAGAAGTCAGTTCTTGCTGTTAATTAAAGCTGTTATTACTTTTATTCTATGATAATTAGTGTTCCCTAATTCTATTTTCTTATTTATTTTGGGTTTTTTTTCGCTTTCTTCATCATGTAAAGCACTTTGAGCTCCAACATTGGTATGAAAATATACCTATAGAAATAAATGTTGTTGACTTTTCACTACACTCATAATGGCTAACGCGGTTCAGCACCCTAGTACTGCATCCATGTTGAAATTTAGTCAATGACATGCTTCTGTTATTGTTAATTGACATTTTTTTTCTCCTCTTTGAAAACAAAATGCAATGTGTTTGGCTCTTTTTTTTTCTTGGGGTACACGTGATGCTATAAGGAGGCCATTGGGTGACCGACCACTCGTATGGCTGGATGGGATGGCGTGGCATAGCGAGCCGGTATTTGGATTCTGGAGTCCAGCCGCTTTAATGTGAGACCTCAGCACTTAGTCAAGCATTAGGGTTCCACCAAAGTGCAGATGTTTCATACGCAAGTTAATTGACTCGGATAAAGTGAAGCTTCAGGCCTGGTGATTTATTGATATATTATGATCCGTGCACTTTGGTTTAGGCTTCAATAAAGGCTTTTATGCACTTTAAGGCTGATGGATTTTCTTCAGTGCTTACAAGAAGCCTACAGTGGGCCTTGTCAATAAATTCATCACATCAGTAGCACAAATGGTCCGCCCCCACCCCTCCGGCGCCACTTCCCTATGCAATTGGAAGGAGAAGAATGTGAGAGCAGAGCACCCCTCGTGAGAAGCGCAGCGGGTCGGCGTCTGGGCCAGCTGCAATTCTGAAATGACATTAACAAGGCGGCTTCTTGAGAGGCTTTGCTGTAGGAATACAAATGTAAGCAGTTGGCTACCTGCTGCCTCCTTAATATGAAGAAGGCCTTCTGAGTGGCTCGTTAATGGGGGAGGAGCCAAATCAGAGATGCAAATTAGGATGTTTGTATGCGGATGATTTCATTAAACCTGTTAATAACCCGAGGCAAACTCTGTCATACGCCGCAGCACCGACTGCTGGGAAATGGAAGCTGCGGCCTTTGATCAGCGCCGTTCCTTACATAACACCTCCTTAATTACATTAGCAGCACGCGAGACCCCTCATCTTAACAGGGGGAAATGTATTTAAGGAATTGTTCAGAGAGCTAGGTAAAAAAAAAATCCTTGTCCTACTTTATTCCCTCTCTTTTCTACTCGGTGAATATCTGAAAGTAATACAGTTGTATCATATCCCCCCCCCGACTTCTAGCAACCGCAGAGGTTGAGTCCTGATTTACATGGCAAAGAAGCCGCTATGCTTTTAAAATGAGGGGCGGATAGAATGAGGCCGACACCAGAGCCAGGGGTCCTCAATCCAGTGGCGTAGCTGGAGTTCATGCCGCTCGGGCGGGGCGGGGCTTCAACGTATCTGAATATGTGAACCTATTTAAATAGAAAATTAAAATGACGTATAGAAAAACATTAAGATACATTTTGCATAGAGTATGTGAATTTCCCCTTGGGATTAATAAAGTACAGGCAGTCCCTGGGTTACGTACAAGATAGGGACTGTAGGTTTGTACTTAAGTTGAATTTGTATGTAAGTCGGAACGGGTCCATTATTTTAATAAATGCTATTGTTGACCGACTGTAACCAAGTGCTCTGCCAATGAATGATGGAGTTTCACCTCTCTGACCTTTTTATTATTTCTACTTTATTTTCAATGGTGATGGTTTTTCTCTTCTTTACTGTATCACCAGCACTTGCATCAGATTTGTGTTTCAGAGACATTCTTGAAGGGTGAAGACAAAAGGTTAAGATGAGCTCTTCTGCACAGCACTGCACACACTATCACAGCAGGAAGGCACCCGTCGTCAACATGTCTGATGTACTGACGAGAGACAACTTCCTTCTATGTGTGTAACAGTACAAGAAGGCTTGCTATTGAAAATGACTTGGGGCGCAGAGGAGGGGGGTTTCATCACTCGCCCACCACACAGTCACTCCACTCCACTACTGTATGCTGCCTGCAGCGTCAGCCCACCGAGAACGAACACGGTGCGGCCAAAGGCGGGTAGTGAATCGCCCAACCCCAATTCAACAGAAAGCCATCCAAGGCACACTACAATGCTACCCTTGGCACCCCGTTCACCCTCAATGGCCTCTGTTCAGCCACAACCGGGTCAGCACTTGCAGTATTACCAGCCGTGTGTGCTGGGCGGATAGTGAAATGCCCCCTCCACTCCATCCAGCCTGCGTCCAGTCAGGAGCAGTAGCTGCAGCGGTATAGTGGGTGGGCAGCGAACCATCATTCTCCAGAACGAGTGATAGCTGTGGCCCCCATTGACTATGGACCACGGGTCACCACTTGCCGCCGGGAGCTGCTCAAGGGACATCACACTGCGTGAGCAGCGAAATCGCCCCCCTCCAGCCACCGCTTGCAGCATCCCCAGGCCGAAGATGATGGAGCGGCAGTTACTGAGGCTCATGCGTCACAGCTGTGGCCTCGTTCGTAAGTCGTAGGTCGGATGTCCATAACATGGGGACTAACTCTATCTATCTATCTATCTATTATATAGTGCCTTTCATATCTATCTATCTATCTATCTATTGATCTATCTATCTATTATATAGTGCCTTTCATATCTATCTATCTATCTATCTATCTATTATATAGTGCCTTTCATATCTATCTATCTATCTATCTATAGAAACAGCAATAATTGTTCACATATAATTATTTATTAGTGTAAGAGCCATTTCCTACTTATATAAGATGCATAAATGTTTTCTCCTCCTTGAACCGTTACCTTATCGTGGTGGAGGGGTTTGCGTGTCCCAATGATCCTAGGAGCTATGTTGTCCGGGGCTTTATGCCCCTGGTAGGGCCACCCAAGGCAAACTGGTCCTAGGTGAGGGATGAGACAAAGAGCGGTTCAACAAACCTCCAATGATGAAAGAAAACTTTGGACGACGTTTTCCCTTGCCCGGACGCGGGTCACCGGGGCCCCCCTCTGGAGCCAGGCCTGGAGGTGGGGCTCGATGGCGAGCGCCTGGTGGCCGGGCCTGCACCCATGGGGCTCGGCCGGGCACAGCCCGAAGAGGTAACGTGGGTCCTCCTCCCCATGGGCTCACCACCTATGGGAGGGGCCAAGGAGGTTGGGTGCAGTGTGAGTTGGGTGGTGGCCGAAGGCGGGACCTTGGCGGTCTGATCCTCGGCTACAGAAACTGGCTCTTGGGACGTGGAATGTCACCTCTCTGAAGGGAAGGAGCCTGAGCTAGTGCGAGGTCGAGAGGTTCGGCTAGATATAGTCGGACTCACCTCGACGCACAGCTTGGACTCTGGAACCAATCTTCTTGAGAGGGGCTGGACTCTCTACCACTCTGGAGTTGCCCCCGGTGAGAGGCGCCGAGCAGGTGTGGGCATACTTATTGCCCCCCGACTCGGAGCCTGTGCATTGGGGTTTACCCCGGTGGACGAGAGGGTGGCCTCCCTCCGCCGGGTGGGGAAGGGTCCTGACTGTTGTTTGTGCTCATGCGCCGAACAGCAGTTTGGAATATCCACCCTTTTTGGAGTCTCTGGAGGGTTGCTAGAGGGCATACCTTCTGGGATTCCCTCGTTTTGCTGGGAGACTTCAATGCTCACGTGGGCAATGACAGTGAGACCTGGAAGGGCGTGATTGGGAGGAATGGCCCCGATCTGAACCCGGCGGTGTTTTGTTATTGGACTTCTGTGCTCGTCATGGATTGTCCATAACGAACACCATGTTCAAGCATAAGGGTGTTCATATGTGCACTTGGCACCAGGACACCCTAGGCCTCAGGTCGATGATCGACTTTGTGGTCGTGTGTCGGACTTGCGGCCATATGTCTTGGACACTCGGGTGAAGAGGGGCGGAGCCGTCAACTGATCACCACCTGGTGGTGAGTTGGCCGATGGTGGGGAAGATGCCGGTCAGACCTGGTAGGCCCAAACGTGTTGTGAGGGTCTGCTGGGAACGGCTGGCAGAGTCCCCTGTCAGAAGTAGCTTCAACTCCCACCTCCGGCAGAACTTCAACCCGCCCCGAGGGAGGTGGGGACATTGAGTCGAATGGGCCATGTTCCGTGCCTCTATTGTTGAGGCGGCTGACCGGAGCTGTGGCCGCAAGGTGGTCGGTGCCTGTCGTGGCGGCAATCCCCGAACCCGTTGGTGGACACCGCGGTGAGGGATGCCGTCAAGCTGAAGAAGGAGTCCTATAGGACTTTTTTGTCCTGTGGGTCTCTGGAGGCAGCTGATAGGTACCGGCAGGCCAAGCGAACGCGGCCGGTTGTTGCTGAGGCAAAACTCGGGCATGGGAGGAGTTTGAGAGGCCATGGAGAACGACTTTGGACGGCTTCGAGGAGATTCTGGTCCACCGTCCGCGTCTCAGGAGGGAAGCAGTGCAGTGTCAACACCGTATATGGTGGGGATGGTGCGCTGCTGACCTCACTTCGGGACGCTGGGTCGGTGGGAGGAGTACTTGAAGACCTCCTCAATCCCACTAACATGCCTTCCAATGAGGAAGCAGAGCCTGGGGACTCTGAGGTGGGCTCTCCCATCTCTGGGACTGAAGTCACCGAGGTGGTCAAAAACTCCTTGGTGGCAGGGCCCGGGGTGGATGAGATCGCCGAGTTCCTTAAGGCTCTGGATGTTGTAGGACTGTCTTGGTTGACACGTCTCTGCAACATCGCATGGACATCGGGACAGTGCCTCTGGATTGGCAGACCGGGGTGGTGGTCCCCTCTTTAAAAGGGGACGGAGGGTGTGTTCCAACTATAGAGGGATCACACTCCTCAGCCTCCCTGGAAAAGTCTATTCGGGGTTCTGGAGAGGAGGGTCCGTCGGATAGTGAACCTCGGATTCAGGAGGAACAGTGTGGTTTTAGTCCTGGTCGCGAACAGTGGACCAGCTCTTCACCCTTAGCAGAGTCCTGGAGGGTGCATGGGAGTTTGCCCGACCGGTCTACATGTGTTTTGTGGACTTGGAAAAGGCATTCGACCGTGTCCCTCGGGAATCCTGTGGGGTGCTCGGGAGTATGGGGTACGGACCCCTGATAAGAGCTGTTCGGTCTCTGTACAACCGGTGTCAGAGCTTGGTCCGCATTGCCGCAGTAAGTCGAGCCCGTTTCCAGTGAGAGTTGGACTCCGCCAGGGCTGCCCTTTGTCACCGATTCTGTTCATAACTTTTATGGACAGAATTTCTAAGCGCAGCCAGGGTGTTGAAGGGGTCGGTTTGGTGGACTCAGGATTGGGTCACTGCTTTTGCAGATGATGTTGTCCTGTTTGCTTCATCAGGCCGTGATCTTCAGCTCTCTCTGGATCGGTTCGCAGCTGAGTGTGAAGCGGCTGGGATGAGAATCAGCACCTCCAAATCCGAGCATGGTCCTCAGCCGGAAAAGGGTGGAGTGCCCTCTCAGGGTTGGGGGAGAGATCCTGCCCCAAGTGGAGGAGTTCAAGTATCTCGGGGTCTTGTTCACGAGTGAGGGAAGAATGGAGCGTGAGATCGACAGGCGGATCGGTGCGGCATCCGCAGTGATGCGGGCTCTGCATCGGTCTGTCGTGGTGAAAAAGGAGCTGAGCCGTAAGGCAAAGCTCTCAATTTACCAGTCGATCTACGCTCCTACCCTCACCTATGGTCATGAGCTATGGGTAGTGACCGAAAGAACGAGATCGCGAATACAAGCGGCTGAAATGAGTTTCCTCCGCAGGGTGTCTGGGCTTTCCCTTAAAGATAGGGTGAGAAGCTCAGTCATCCGGGAGGGGCTCAGAGTAGAGCCGCTGCTCCTCCGCATCGAGAGGAGTCAGATGAGGTGGCTCGGGCATCTGATCAGGATGCCTCCTGGACGCCTCCCTGGTGAGGTGTTCCGGGCACGTCCAACCGGGAGGAGGCCCCGGGGAAGACCCAGGACACGCTGGAGGGACTATGTCTCCCGGCTGGCCTGGGAACGCCTTGGGATTCTCCCGGAAGAGCTGGAAGAAGTGGCCGGGGAGAGGGAAGTCTGGGCCTCTCTGCTTAAGCTACTGCCCCCGCGACCCGACCTCGGATAAGCGGAAGAGGATGGATGGATGGATGGATGGCATAAATGTTTTACTAAATGTTAGTGCATAATCTATGGGAGATTCCCATAACCCCCATCAGTTGAATTGAATTGGTATATTCTATCTATTTCTAGCTTCTCTGACTACACATTATTCTCAGTTAGTGACCAGCCTTGCCATGTGTAAGGTATAGAGGGCACATGGTTTTAAACCGTGCCTATTGTGCCATCTGTGCGAGTTTTGTGTGCCAAGTAACATGTAAAACAAGTCACTTAATTAAATGTGCTGCGCCGTACGTTTAAAGCGTACAGAAGAAGAAGTTAAGAATCTTTAAGTATAGAAACAACTGAAGTTTTACAAGTAAAGCTAAGTTTAGAGAAGATACATTTTTTCTTTTGCCTTTTATTCTACGTGTGTAACAACCTTTTTTCTTTCTTCTTGTTTGGATTGTTTGCTTTGAATTTTCAGTAAATATTTAAAACGAACTTTTGCACTGAGAGATTTCTTTCGGCATGCGTTTTACCCGTGTTTGAACTCGCCTAACACTCCTCTGGCTACAATAAGCATCAACTAGAAAAGAATATAGTATAGACACGCTGACAAGCTGTGTTCTGGTTATTAATTTAATATAATTACACTGCGAAAACAAGAACCAGCGTAGAGTACAATTAATAGGTGGGGATGTTTTCTGCATTCGGATTGATAACAACATGAAATTATGAATTGTAAATTAGTTGTTTTGTCTTCCTAGAAAATTTTCTCGGTGTAATGTTTGTGTTTATTTTAGTTATGGCCTCATAAACTTCAACTGCTGTGTCTGATTCCTTCACAGAAGGACAGTCTGAAAATTTTGTTTGAAGCATTTGTGGATAAAAATCCTAGAATTTGACTTTTTTTATTCATCAGTTAACTAAAAAGATTACAATATGCAAGCTTTCGAGGCAACTCAGGCCCCTTCTTCAGGCGAGATGTCATACAGAAACTGGAGATCCCTGTGTTTACATACACACTGGGACAAATACAGCATTAGACACTGGAGCGGGACTTTAAAGTCACAGGGTTTAGGGGCAACTTCAGAACACAGCAAGAGAGAAAAGAATGGGAATTTAAACTCATGCTAGAATTGAACACATTACAACACGGTTTGAATGGAGACAAGAGTTTTATGGCCAGATATGAGGATTGTTTGTATCTTTTGAATGGACAACCTGACCACAAACCCACATTGTATGGAAAAACTCATCAGAAACTTCAGAAGACTTTGTTGGACAGTTTATCTTATCCAAAGATCTTGACCATATGTGGTTCTCCTCTCTTTCAAAATGAATCTTAGCCTGAAGAGGTCTATTCATTTTTTACATTTAAGATGTCTCACTTAAAAGGTTTTCCAATGTTGTATCTGTCCTGGTGTCTCTAAACGCAGGGAACTCCAGTTTCTGTATGACATCTCGCATGAAGAAGAGGCCTGAGTCACCTTGAAAGCTTGCATATTGTAATCTTTTTAGTCAGCCAATAAGAGGTGTCATTTTGCTTGACTTCTCACAACATGGTGTAAATAGAGACAAGAGTTTTATGGCCAGATATGAGGATTGTTAGCACCTCTCGATTGACACAGACAACCTGACTACAGACCCACATTGTATTGAAAAATTCATCAGAAACTTCAAAAGACTTTGTTGGACAGTTTAACGTATCCAAAGATCTTGACCATACGTTGTTCTCCTCTCTTTCAAAATGAATCTTAGCCTCAAGAGGTCTATTCATTTTTTACATTTAAAATGTCTCACTTAAAGGTTCTCCAGTGTTACAGTGGTGTGAAAAACTATTTGCCCCCTTCCTGATTTCTTATTCTTTTGCATGTTTGTCACACAAAATGTTTCTGATCATCAAACACATTTAACCATTAGTCAAATATAACACAAGTAAACACAAAATGCAGTTTTTAAATGATGGTTTTTATTATTTAGGGAGAAAATAAATCCAAACCTACATGGCACTGTGTGAAAAGGTAATTGCCCCCTGAACCTAATAACTGGTTGGGCCACCCTTAGCAGCAATAACTGCAATCAAGCGTTTGCGATAACTTGCAATGAGTCTTTTACACGCTCTGGAGGAATTTTGGCCCACTCATCTTTGCAGAATTGTTGTAATTCAGCTTTATTTGAGGGTTTTCTAGCATGAACCACCTTTTTAAGGTCATCTCAATTGGATTCAGGTCAGGACTTTGACTAGGCCACTCCAAAGTCTTCATTTTGTTTTTCTTCTTCAGCCATTCAGAGGTGGATTTGCTGGTGTGTTTTGGGTCATTGTCCTGTTGCAGCACCCAAGATCGCTTCAGCTTGAGTTGACGAACAGATGGCCGGACATTCTCCTTCAGGATTTTTTGGTAGACAGTAGAATTCATGGTTCCATCTATCACAGCAAGCCTTCCAGGTCCTGAAGCAGCAAAACAACCCCAGACCATCACACTACCACCACCATATTTTACTGTTGGTATGATGTTCTTTTTCTGAAATGCTGTGTTCCTTTTACGCCAGATGTAACGGGACATTTGCCTTCCAAAAGTTCAACTTTTGTCTCATCAGTCCACAAGGTATTTTCCCAAAAGTCTTGGCAATCATTGAGATGTTTCTTAGCCAAATTGAGACGAGCCCTAATGTTCTTTTGCTTAACAGTGGTTTGTGTCTTGGAAATCTGCCATGCAGGCCGTTTTTGCCCAGTCTCTTTCTTATGGTGGAGTCGTGAACACTGACCTTAATTGAGGCAAGTGAGGCCTGCAGTTCTTTAGACGTTGTCCTGGGGTCTTTTGTGACCTCTCAGATGAGTCGTCTCTGTGCTCTTGGGGTAATTTTGGTCGGCCGGCCACTCCTGGGAAGGTTCACCACTGTTCCATGTTTTTGCCATTTGTGGATAATGGCTCTCACTGTGGTTCGCTGGAGTCCCAAAGCTTTAGAAATGGCTTTCTAACCTTTACCAGACTGATAGATCTCAATGACTTCTGTTCTCATTTGTTCCTGAATTTCTTTGGATCTTGGCATGATGTCTAGCTTTTGAGGTGCTTTTGGTCTACTTCTCTGTGTCAGGCAGCTCCTATTGAAGTGATTTCTTGATTGAAACAAGTGTGGCAGTAATCAGGAAATTGAACTCAGGTGTGATACACCACAGTTAGGTGATTTTTTAACAAGGGGGCAATTACTTTTTCACACAGGGCCATGTAGGTTTGGATTTTTTCTCCCTAAATAATAAAACCATCATTTAAAACTGCATTTTGTGTTTACTTGTGTTATATTTAACTAATGGTTAAATGTGTTTGATGATCAGAAACATTTTGTGTGACAAACATGCAAAAGAATAAGAAATCAGGAAGGGGGCAAATAGTTTTTCACACCACTGTATTTGTCCTAAACACAGGGAACTCCAGTTTCTGTATTACATCTTTTTTTTTTTTTGCCTTATACAATTTCTCGTATTAGGAATTTGTTAGTTTTTGCATACCCCTTGGGGTCAGCCATTGTACAGCACCCCTGGAGCAATTAAAGGTTATGGCCCTTGCTCAAGGGCCCAGCAGAGGAGGATCTCTTCTGGCAGTGATGGGGATTCGAACCGGCAACCTTCGGGATGCCAGAGCAGATCCTTAACCTCAGAGCCAGCACTCAACCCTTCTTGGCTGAAGAGGAGGCCTGAGTCGCCTTGAAAGCTTGCATATTGTAATTTTTCTAGTGAGCCAATCAAAGGTGTCATTTTGCTTGACTTCTCACAACATTCATGATGGCTAACACGGTACAACACCCTAGCCTAGCACTTCATTCATGAGTCATATTTTGCTGAACCCTGCTGCTTACACACGAATTGTGCTGAGCTTTTTGGCCAATAATGCCGCCCCCAAAAATGTACCACCCAGTGGCAGACCTCTCCCTCTGCCCGCTCCTAGCTACACCACTGCCTCAGTCACAGTCCTGGTGGGCTGCAGTGGCTGCAGGTTTTCATTCTAACCCTTTTCTTAATCAGTGATCAGTTTTCGCTGTTAATTAACTCCTTTACTCTGCATTTTCATAGCTCTGTGTTTAAGGATTCAATCCTCTGAATTGATTTGTTTCTTTATTAAATGACAGCCAAACAGAAATGAGATGTGAAACGAGCCGACAGACGACCAGCTAAACTGGAAAGTCAAACTCCAGCCAGTTTGTTAATGAGAAGCCGATTCTTGCTGTTGATTAAAGCGCCATTATTACTTTTTTTTTCTATGTTAAATAGTGTTCTCTAATTCTATTTTCTTATTTATTTTGTCTTTTTTTTCTTTCTTCATTATGTAAAGCATTTTGAGCTCCATCATTTGTATGAAAATGTGCTCTAGAAATAAATGTTGTTGTTGAATATCAGGACTTGTTGCTGCTCTAATTCCACCACAGCAGACTCTTGATTTCTTGATTTTCTGTTTTATTCTCAGACCACCGTCAAGATGTTTTGGTGACCCGAGCAGCCCATCGTGACCGAGACCCTCACCGTTCTTTATTGTCAGGTTAGCTGGTCGTGTGGCGGCTCATTTTGTGTCGCCTTATTGTTTGGCTGCTCATTAAGGATAAAGAAACGAGTAAGGCAAGGGTCCTCAATCAGGGTCCTGGAGGGCTGTAGTGGCTGCAGGTTTTTGTTCTTAATTAGAAAGCAATTCTTGCCAGTAATTTAATTTCATAGCTCTGCCGTGTCAGGTCATTCTCAGATCCTGGATTTTCTTCCCCTTTCTAAGGATATCATCCAAATGATTTCAAGGCTATAAAATGGAGGAGTGATTTCTCTTCACTTTCCTTCCAAGTATTTAATTAAACCCAATAGTGCGCAATAAATACACAGAGGGGTAAATGGTTAACAAGCTAAGTGGAGAAATGCTGGTTTCTTTTGCCATTTACACCTTATTGCTACTGAGGTGCAATTAAAAACCAAAATACAGCGGCTTAAGACTAAAATAAGCAATGAGGGTTCAAAATCTTAACGGGCGAGACAACTAAAGTGGAGCAGAAAAGTGTCACTTGAGCAATACGAGCTTCTTATTAAGCAACTGGGATGGAGCAAAAACCAGCAGCCACTGGGGCCCTCCAGGAACGTGATTGAGGACCCCTGACCTAAGCCCTACTGTATTTCCACCCTGCCACCCGAATATTAAAAACACCCCAGGAAAATACCCATACATCAACAACAAATGATGAAGTTTTACAAGATTAAGAAAGAAAAAATATAAAAATCAGGCAATACTAAGTAACAAAGAATAAAGGAAGGTCCGATGGCCAGGGAGGACAGAAAAAACTAAATAAAAATCAAAATCTGCAAGGGCTCCAAGGCTTGGCGCAGGAAACTACATGCTGAAGTCCAGCCTAGCAGGCCCCAAAATTGGCACTTGGCTTAGGAACTTTGAAAAGTCTGCAAAGTTCTCAGAAAGCTGAAAAATGTCAGATATGTGAAAGGGATTATATAATAGATTGGTATGAAAGGCACTGGGTGGCACGGTGGCGCAGTCGTAGCACTGCTGCCTCGCAGTTAGCAGACCTGGATTTGCTTCCCGGGTCCTCCCAGCGTGGAGTTTGCATGTTCTTCTCGTGTCTGCGTGAATTTCCTCCCACAGTCCAAAGACATGCCAGTTAGGTGGATTGGCGATTCTGAATTGGCCCTAGTGTGCGCTCTGCTTTGGGCTGGCGCCCTGCCTGGGGTTTGTTTCCTGCCTTGTACCCTCTGTTAGCTGGGATTGGCTCCGGCAGACCCCTGTGACCCTGTAGTTAGGATATAGCGGGTTGGATGAAAGGCACTATATAATAGATAGATAGATATGAAAGGCACTATATGATAGAACTTTATTTTTATATCATTTTTTGCTCTTCAGTCTTCACTCAGTACCCCAGAATGACAAAGTAAAAAGATGTTTTCTGGAAGGTTTGCAAATTTAATAACAAAATCCCAGTAAAACCTTAATTTAGGTACTTCCAAAATGGACCTGTTACTCCTTGACTCTCATTTAACAGGACCTGTGTCGGACAACAATCAGATGGACACACATCCACAGACACTTGGTGGATTGATAAAACTTAATGCCTGATTAGCTTTCTTCACCGCCTCTGTGCACTGTTTGCATGTAATGAGTTCATTATGACGCGCGGCTCCTTCTCACGAGGTGATCTTTCGAGTTTCAGACCAAACATTAGAGCATTTCAACCAGCTAGATAAGATCAGGCCATTCAGCTGAACAAAGCTCGTCTCCTGCACATATCGTCGTAACGCTGAACAACAGGAAGCAAACATGGCATCTGTGATGAGATATCACTCACATTTACCAATCGGCCATTGATGCCATCGAATGCCTTTGCCAGTCCTGTCCACTTCATTCTTCTAAAATAACATCAAGTCGAGTTCTGGAGGTCCCTAAAGACCTGCTGTCTACCACACTACTTGGCCCTTTGTTCCAAGTGCCTGAGGTTCTCTGTGTATAGTAAAATGTCCTAATGTTGGTGTGACATTTCCCCTTAACAAGTTTCCAACAGTGCTCCCATGTTCTTGATGAACTCATTTTAAAGTCACCTGTCATGGAAGGTGCTAAAATGACTGACAGCTTGGGAGTTAGATAGATAGATAGATAGATAGATAGATAGATAGATAGATAGATAGATGTGTAAGGCACTATATAATAGATAGATAGATAGATAGATAGATAGATAGATAGATGTGTAAGGCACTATATAATAGATAGATAGATAGATAGATAGATAGATAGATAGATAGATAGATAGATAGATAGATAGATAGATAGATACTTTATTAATCCCATGGGGAAATTCACACTATGTAAGTGTTAAGTAAGTGGGTGGGAGTGAATTCAATCTAAGTAAGTAGTGGTGTGTCTCAGTGGAAGTTCTTCAGATGGTCTTCTCTCAGGTCAAATAAGCAGATATAGAGGAGGGTCTCTCTGAGGTGCACAAGAAAGGAGTACCTAATATGTTGTTTGCTGTTACTGCATTTTAAGAATAAATAAAATCAACAGTTAACAACTTGGAAGTGAGATCATTACATCACTGTCTGGGAGTTGATAGTCTTGAGTCCACTGTGACTAACTCCCTTCATCATTTTGCACACTTAATAATAATAATAATAATAATAATAATAATAATAATAATAATAATAATAGTAATTCTTTGCATTGATATAGCACTTTTTCTCACTACTCAAAGTGCCCAGCAATTGCAGGTTAAGGGCCTTGCTCAAGAGCCCAGCAGAGCAGAGTCCCTTTTGGCATTTACGGGATTCGGCAACCTTCAGATTGCGAGTGCAGGTCTCCTCTTCATCTCCTTAAGGCTCAGCTCATTTAATATTTCCTCGTAACTCATCCCCTGTTGTCCTCTAATCAGCCCAGTTGCTCTTCTCTGGACCTTCTCTGGTGCTGTTATGCCCTTTTTGTAGCCTGGAGACCAAAACTGCACTCAGGACTCCAGATGAGGCCTCACCAGTGTGTTATAAAGCCTGAGCAGAACCTCCTGTGACTTGTACTCCACACATCAAGGCGCTATATAACCTGACATTCTGTTTGCCTTCTTAATGGTTTCTGAACACTGTCTGGTAGTTAATAGTGTTGCGTCCACTGCACTAATTCCCTTCACCATTTTTCACACTTCAGTCAGGTCTCCTCTTCATCTCCTTAAGGCTCAGCTCTTTTAATCTTTCCTCATCACTCATCCCCTGTAGTCCTGAACTCAGCCCAGTTGCTCTTATCTGGACCTTCTCTTATGCTGCTATGTCCTTTTTATAGATTGGACACCAAATCTGCACACAGGACTCCAGATGAGGTCTCACCAGTCTGTGTTATAGCATTGCATATCCGAATCTAACGCTTTGACTTTTCAAATGTAATTCTTTACATTTAGTGACATTAAATGTCATCTGCCCAGGCCTTGTGTTTGTTGAATCAGCAGCCACACTTGATGTCTTGTCACACTTGCTTTGCTTTACTCCATGATATCTCAAAGGCAGGCATGTCTACAGGGGACAATTGCTTTTCACGTCGGCACATTTTCAATGAGCTTGGCAGGGACCCACAAGTACTGTATGTCTGCGTCTGTGTATTTCCTACTTACGCTACTGTCTTTTTATTTATAATGATATTGACTTCATGCTGTGTGACTGGGTGAAGATGTATTGTTAAGCACACCTGCTGTAGGTGGTTGCCATATTCCCACAGTGGGTTAGCAGTTGAGCAGAGGCGTCTTCAGAGGAAGCGGGCACCGGCTTTGGAGGTTGACACCGGTGTAGCTTGGTCTGCTTGTGCACAGCTGGTAAGTCTCATGGTTACGGGGCAGCTGTCCACAGGGGGCACTATAAAGCAGCTACATTAAGGTAAAGTTCCACAGCAATATGCCATTATTGTAAGGGACACACAGCAGGAGGTACAAGCAGTCCTAAGTTGGTGACTTCATACCCTCACCCAGAGTCTTACCAAACCATAGATTTACCCAACACTCCTATAAACGATATTTTTAACGGAAACTATAGCACAAGTAAATGAAAACAGCAAACAGAGGAATTTCAGGGTATTAAATTCAAGGTGTAGCGATAAGAGCACCTGGTGTGGGTGACTGCTGTATTCCCAAAGGGATTAGCAGCGGACTGTTTGACATCTGCAGTAAAAAGCAGCACGGTGAGCGGGCACCTGCTGTGGTGAGGTGTAGCTTAACCATTTGGTCTGCTTGTGCTGAGCTGGCAAGTCTTCTTTGCTTGAAACAGCTGTCCACAGGGGGCGCTATAAACCAGCTGTATTAAGGTCAAGTCCCAGAACAATACACCTCTATTGTTATTGAGTCACGCAACAGAAGAGTGGCGACTTCATGCCCTCGCCCACAGTTGGGCTGGCATTTCTGGACTGGAGCCTACCGAGTGACCCCCAATGCACCCCATGACGGGTGGGGATGCAATCCAAGCCTTATGTTTTGTATTTACTGCATTTTATGAATGAAATTTCAGATTTTCATAGCAGCAAAACGGAATTCTTTCTTTTTTGTCCATGTGTGTGCGTGTGTTTTGCCTGCGGTGTCTTTTTCTTTTACTAATTACCAATGTACCACACGACATTTGTAAAGCAGGCTCCTCCGTGCAGACAGTAAGCTCCCTTAATTGATTACAGCCTTCGCAGCTCAATTACCAGGAACTAATTTAGAGCTGAAAGAATATCAAAGAGACGCGAGCTTCCGTCAAGCCGTCAAAAAACCACGGAACCAAGAAGATGCCCGCTAGTTTTATGGACCTGCTTGTTACATGCCACACTTGTGGGCTGATGGAGCCCTTTGGGGGGCTAAAATGGGAACCACACTTGGATACGGTGCCAGTGAGCGCTTGTTTTTTCCCTACCCGCTTCCTGTAGAAAATTCTTTACATTTATTAATTTCACGCTGGCATGCAAACCTTTTGCGTGTGTTTTCTTAAGCTCTTCTCTTCTTGGTGTCCTCATGTGGCACTTGGTGCCACTGCTCTGCGCTTATCTGCATGGCCCCCGAAGCAGTGGAATGGTCTGCCGGCTACTAGAAGAGATGCCCCTTCAGTCCCAGGTTTAAAATCAGGCTGAAGACTTCAGTTTAGTATACTCTGACTAGAGCTGTGGATTAGCTGTGCATACTGCATCACTGTTGATAGTCATTGAAACTAAAAGAAAAGTAATAACGATATTCATAAACTGATGCTAACACTCACCTATTCTGTTTCTCCTCTCGGTATCCTCATGTGGCACTTAGTGCCACTTCTCTACTGCCGAGTTGTTTGCCTGCTAATAGAGAAGCCGCCTCAGGTAAAGGAGCACAGGACTCATCAAGTAGGAGTGTCCTTTTGTCTGATTGGCTGGTCCAGCACTGTTGAATAGCCAATAGGAGGGAGTCGGGTAGTTGGCCGAGGTCTCCAGGACTCTGACTGTGTTTGGCTTGTCTGACTCCTTTTCTACGGTCAGGCGGTGGTCCTACAGGTAACTGTTGCTTTTTTTTAATTTCTGTTAATTAGTTTCGGCTTTCTTTTTGATGTATTTGAACACATCAGTACCCTCATAAGTGATAGTTGCGTATTTAGTGACGGACATCATCTATTCTTGCATTTTGTCCTGAGAGTTGTTGCAGTGGTCTGCGCCTGCACTTGGTGGTGAGCGCCGTGTGTGTTGGATTTCAGATTTGGCCGTGACAGATCGGCCATTGAGCTCTGTAAAGAGGATCACGTGGGTTCGGTTTTGTGTGTTTTATTTACCCCACATTCTGACATCCAACGCACGCCCAGCCTACCTGGAAGGGTCCCTCCCTTCCTCCCTCCCTCTCTCTTTTTCTTTCTCTCCCTCCCTCCCTCTCTCTCTTTGTCTCTCTCTCTTTCTTTCTCTCCCTCCCTCTCTCTCTTTCTTTCTCTCCCTCCCTCCCTCTCTCTCTTTCTTTCTCTCCCTCCCTCCCTCTCTCTCTCTGTCTCTTTCCCTCTCTCTTGTCTTCTTTGAGAGTCAATGCTGAGGGGCTGTCAGGAAACAAAAAGCATGGGCTGTTAAAGCCCATTGAGCAATTCCTTGTGTGATTTTGGGCTGTACAAAAAATAAATTACTGTAGTAGTGCCTTCAGTTTAACAACAACAACAAGAAGGCAGGAATGATGAGGGCTCCCCCGCTATATCCTAACTACAGGGTCACGGGGTTCTGCTGGAGCCAATCCCAGCCAACACAGGGCGCAAGGCAGGAACAAATACCTGGGCAGGGTGCCAGTCCACTGCAGTGAAGTTGTTTTGTTCTTTTTTTGTAATTCTGGAGCGTCTTTGAGTTGTTGTCATTTGTTATAATATTTCTGCAGCAAATTTCTCCTTGGAACAAATAAAATATTTGTTGTGAATTTGCGGCACACAAGATGGTGAAAAGTACAGGCCAAATATACCAACAACAACAAAAAAAAAAAAAGCAAAACCAGGACCTGCTTAGTCTGCCTCAAAATAAGCCTCCCACCAAGCAGCAAGACCCCAAACTCATTTTTAGACAATAAAAAAGATAGTGAAAGGCACTATATGATTGATAGACAGATAGATGGATGTGAAAGGCACCACATTAGAACATTAGAACAATCTAGACGAGAACAGGCCATTCAGCCCAACAAAGCTCGCCAGTCCTATCCACTTGTTTCCTCCAAGAAAACATCAAGTCGAGTTTTGAAAGTCCCTAACGTCTTACTGTCTACCACACTACTTGGTAGCTTATTCCAAGTGTCTATCGTTCTTTGTGTAAAGAAAAACTTCCTAATGTTTGTGCGAAATTTACCCTTCACAAGTTTCCAACTGTGTCCTCGTGTTCTTGATGAACTCATTTTAAAATACAAGTCTCGATCCACTGTACTAATTCCCTTCATAATTTTAAACACTTCAATCATGTCACCTCTTAATCTTCTTTTGCTTAAACTGTAAAGGCTCAGCTCTTTTAATCTTTCCTCATAATTCAACCCCTGTAGACCTGGAATCAGCCTAGTCGCTCTTCTCTGGACCTTTTCTAGTGCTGCTATGTCCTTTTGTAGCCTGGAGACCAAAACTGCACACAGTACTCAAGATGAGGCCTCACCAGTGCATTATAAAGGTTGAGCATAACCTCCTTGGACTTGTACTCCACAGATCGTGCTATATAACCTAACATTCTGTTAGCCTTCTTAATGGCTTCTGAACACTGTTTGGAAGTTGATAGCTTAGAGTCCACTATGACTCCTAAATCCTTCTCATAAGGTGTACTCTCGATTTTCGACCGCCCATTGTGTATTCAAACCTAATATTTTTACTTCCTATGTGTAATACTTTACATTTACTGACATTAAATTTCATCTGCCACAAATCTGCCCAAGCCTGTATGCTATCCAAGTCCTTCTGTAATGATATAACGGATTCCAAATTATCTGCTAATCCACCTATCTTGGTATCATCTGCAAACTTAACCAGCTTGTTACTTATATTCCTATCTAAATCATTTATATATATTAAAAATAGCAGCGCCCTAGCACTGACCCCTGTGGAACACCACTCTTAACATCGCCAGTTCTGATGAGGTTCCTCGCACCATCACCCTCTGCTTCCTGTGTCTGAGCCAATTCTGCACCCATCTAAAAACATCACCCTGAACTCCCACTTCTTTTAACTTGATGCCCAACCTCTCATGTGGCACCTTATCAAATGCTTTCTGAAAGTCCAGATAAATAATATCATAAGCTCCACTTTGATCGTATCCTTTTGTTGCCTCCTCATAGAATTCCAACATGTTAGTAAAACACGACCTCCCCCTTCTGAACCCATGCTGACTGTTCAGAATAACTCCTGTCCTTGTCATGTGTTGCTCAATCTTATCCTTAATAATTCCTTCCATTAATTTTCCTGTGATGCTTGTTAAGCTTACTGGCCTATAGTTGCTTGGATCTGCCCTGTCACCCTTTTTATATAATGGGATGATATTTGCCATTTTCCAGTCCTTTGGAATCTCTCCAGTGCACAGTGACTTCCTAAAAATATGTGTCAAGGGTTTATATATGTACTCACTAGCCTCCTTAAGAACACGAGGATAAATATTATCTGGGCCTGGTGATTTGTTTGATTTCATCTTATTTAATCTGAGCAGCACTTCTCCCTCTACAATTTCCAAATCCCTCAGTACCTCCTTAGTAGTTGTGTTTACCTCTGGCAGGTTATCCACTTGCTCACTTGTAAACACCTCAGAAAAATGTAAGTTTAGGGCATCTGCTATTTCATTGTCTGTATCTTTTAATTCCCCTTTACTATTCCTGATGAACTTGACCTCCTCCTTAACTGTTCTTTTACTACTAAAATACTGAAAGAATCTCTTGGGGTCTTCTTTCGCCTTATCTGCTATATTCCTCTCCAACTGTCTTTTAGCCTCTCTGATATCCTTCTTAATGGTTGCCCTCATTTTCTCATACGCTACGGTTCTCTTTGCAGTCATTAGTCTTATATGCCTTATACAGCAGTTTTTTCCTTTGCAACTTCTTTTTAAATCTTTATTAATCCATCGTGGAGTTTTTTTTAGTTTCCTATTACTTCCAAATTTAGGTATGTATCTGTCCTGCATTACATGTAAAACATTTTAAACCTGTTCCACTGCTCCTCGACTGTCTCCACATTTAAAAGCTTATCCCAGTCTATCCTACTTAGACTTTGTCGCATCTGCTCAAAATTAGCCCTACTAAAGTTCAACTTAACAATTTTAGTCTTTGCATCTGTACTCTTACAAAATACTGAGAATTGTATTACATTATGGTCACTTGACCCTAGTGGTTCAATCACCTCTACACCCTCAATTCTATCCTGATTATTACAGAATACTAAATCCAGACAGGCTTCACCCCTTGTTGGTGCTTTAACATGCTGTGTTAAAAAACAGTCGCTGATTACTTCTAAAACTCCTGCTCTTGTGCTCCTCCATCTGTAAGGTTATCCCAGTTAATATTTGGATAATTAAAGTCCCCATGACTATAATATCCCCTGTAAACTTGCCTTTTGATATTACTAAAAGATGTGTGTTGAAATTACTGTCTGAATTGGGTGGTCTATAACACACTCCTAAAATGAGACCTTTTCCCTAATATTTTCCAGGTGAAGCCACATGTCCTCACTAAGATGGGGCTCATCATCCAACTGAAGATGACTTACATTTAATTCCTGTTTGGCATAAACAGCAACCCCACCTCCTTTTCTGTTCTGTCTATCCTTCCTAAAAATGTGTATCCCTCTATGTTACACTCATCCCCATCTTTGTTATTTAGCCAGGTTTCCGTTATTGCTATAATATCATAATTATGCTCTGCTACATACAACTCCAACTCACTTACCTTATTTTTGATACTTCTAGCATTAAGGCAAGCTATTTTTAATGTGTTAATCCTTCTATCTTTACGTGTTTGCTTAAAATTTACATTACTATGCATTTTTATTTCTACACCATTGTTTGTTCTTCCATGTATAGATCTAATTCTGGCCTGCCCCCCCAATCCTCGACTAGCCTACACATACGCCTCCCCAATACATTGGTGCCCCTCCGGTTCAGATGTAACCCGTCACGGCGGAACAGGTCCCATCTGTTCCAAAAGGAGTCCCAATGCCCCATAAACCTATACCCTTCTACCCTGCACCAAGATTTGAGCCACGCGCTAAGCCTTCTAATCTCCTCAATCTTACCTGGACTGGCGCGTGGCACAGGCAGAACTTCGGAGAAGACTACCTTGTCAGTTCTGCTCCTCAGCTTGGTACCTAACTCTTTGAATTTGGATCGCAGAACTGACAGACTACCCTTATGTATGTCATTTGTTCCAACGTGGACAATGACAACTGGATCCACCCCGCTCTGGCCAAGAGCCTATCCACCCTTCCAGGAGGTCTCCCACCTGTGCTCCCGGAAGGCAACACACGTTACGAGACTCTCTCTCTCTGGAGCACACCTGCGCTTCAATCCCCCTAATGATTGAGTCCCCAACTATCACTACCTCTCTCTTTTTGGGAACTGGTTTTGAGGTGGCCCGTTGGGGCTCCTCAACCCTGCCTACCACCTCAGAATTATCAGAGTCACCGTCCAGCTCCGCCAGGACATGATAACGGTTAGACACTTCTAATTCTGGGGTTGATGCCCCCGGACAGTGTGCACCCTTTACCTTACGCCTTGTGACCGTGACCCACCTATTCCTACCTGTCTGGTCTGGAATCTCCTCCCGCCACCTTAGGGGTGCACACTATCTCTAAAGGACACCTGGGCCAAGTCCGCCAATTCTCTATTACAACGCAGGTCAGCCAACTCCTCCTCCAGTTCAGCGACCCTGAGCTCGAGGTGCCGGATCAGCGGGCATCTCTTGCAGATGTAGCCCTCATAGACAACTGGCTCTTCCAAACCATCATCTAAAAAGTCCAACATCCAACAGGACTTGCATTGCACTGGCCTCATTATTAAAATTTGACTTGGGATTACTAAGCTGCCTTAACTATTTTTTTTTTTTTCTTAAAATTAAATTTCTTCTTCTTTCAGCTGCACCTTAACTTAAGTGGTAACACTAAGATCTGCTACAGATATTTGACACCTTCTCCCCTTAAGCTCCTGTCCTGTTCTTCCCTCTCAGCTGCCTGCTATTAGCCTTTCTATGAGGTTAGCCTTACTTTTCTCTGTCTCTTCTCCCAACTCTTACTTATAAGCTCTCCACTCGCACTGTTTGTATTCCCCCGTATTAATGAACCAATACGCTGTCGCTAGGGTTACCACTTTTAATACAAAAAATAAGGGACGCATACTGCAGCGGGGGCCACATCTCTTGGGGGCCAAGCGCAATTTCATTCTCAAATACGGGGACGATTCCATATTTTAAAGGACGGGTGGCAACCCTAGCTGTCGCCCACTTAACTGTTCTACCTCTGGACTGCTAAGGACTGCTTAATCGAAAATAAACACATAAATCAAACTTTACTACCTTACTTGCTCCTACTGCTCCTTGTGCCTGATCGCCGTCTTAACGCGGGCCGCTTACCTGCGCACTACTGAGCTTCCACCTTTTACTGTTTTGAAGTCAGCCGCGGCCTTTTTTTCTTTTCCTTTAAACTAAGGGCTCATTTATACTTCACGCGACGCGACGCATGCTGCAGCGGACGCTCCTGCTACGCAAGCGTTGTAGTGTTTATACTTGCGCGCGTTCTTTACGTAAATCTGGAGGAATCCACCAGGTGGCAGTGCGAGATATTATCGTGGTGAGAACACGTTCGGCTTCTCTGTGTTGTGAATTGCCTAAAACACCTATTAAATTCCGATAACATCTTACCGCAATATCTCTGAAAAGGATGTTTATTGATTAAATCCGTAAATCCAGGGATGTATGTGTCCATTCCAGGAAGCATTGGACACGAGTGAGAAACAGTCCCTTGACGAGGCCTCAGCTCATCGCAAGGTGAATACAAGCACACACATACACTAGCGTCATTTTAGCGGCACCAAATCCCCAAATCTGCATATCTTTGGAAGGAAACCGGAGCACAGTGTGGAATACCAGCAACGTAACTCCCTGCGAGACAGCAGTGCTATCGCTCCGCCACCGTGACACCCCCATGTGTGTAATTATTCCCCCATGTGTGTATAAACAGTATTCATTATTTAGACGAAATTATATGTAAAATGTAACATACACCTGCGGTGGGTTGGCACCCTGCCCAGGATTGGTTCCTGCCTTGCGCATTGTGTTGGCTGGGATTGGCTCCAGCAGACCCCCGTGACCCTGTATTCGGATTCAGCGGGTTAGAAAATGGATGGATGGATGGATGGATGTAACATACACATTTTAATGCATTTCATCATGAAAGTGATATCAAGTATAAATCTAAAGATTCTAAATGTGCAGAGAGTTGGAATATCAGACGTTTAATTTGTTCTGTTTGGCGATCTATTGCTGCTTTCCGCTGCTGAAGCAAAATGCCGACATACAGATGCATTCGTGGTGCTTTTATATTCAAGCGTCGCATATTCCCGATCGTAATGACACGATACATTTTAAAAGTCTCACATGCCATCTTTTGTGCCATATATTTTTTATTGTTTTACTTTACCTGCTGTCAGGTCCAAGAAGCTCGTAGCGATTGAAAACTGGGATGACGTTTGCGACCGTCTGCTTTAATGATAAAGTAAACTACGAGGTTAAAGTGGAAATTTCGAGATTAAAGATTAAATCACAAAGTAATCACCGTGTCCTTTATTTTTTTCTCAGTGGCTCAAATATAACGCTATACATTATGTTGCTGTTGTTAAGTTGCAAAAATTAAAAAGTAAAAAAGACATATATAAATGACACGATACATTTTAAAAGTCTCGCATACCATCTTTTGTGCCGTCTATTTTTTTTTTTGCAACTTCACATCGACTACTTAATGTATAGCGCTGTATTTGAGCCATTCATCAAACAGCAAAGTGCGCACATCGATCCCCGAAGGATCTCCATAGAGGCTTGCTGTCACATGGAGATAGTAAACAGAGACTCTGACGTCACGTTCCGACTCTTAGCACACTGCGCCCCCCGACTTTTTGCTGGTACTGCAACTCGCGCGCACGTCGCGTTAATTTCTGAGGACCTGCTGAGAGGACGCGTGAAATGAACGCTGGGAACGTACACGTTCTGAGCGTGAAGTATAAATGAGCCCTAAGGAATCGCTGTTACGACGACGCGGTTATTTATTTACAAATGCCGATATCAGTTACTGCTGCTTTCTACCCTGCCGCTACCCTCGATGCTAATTCAAATACTGTATAGATAACAAGAACAGGTACGAGTACAAATAACTTTTCCAAGCGCACTTCCAAACACCCAGCTACTTTTGCTCTTGTGCGGGCGAAAAAAAAGCAAAAACAAACAAAAAAAAAACCCTTCTAAAGGGAAAAAAAGCTTTAAAAACTCCCACACGGTTCCTTAGTGGCAACCAAAACCCAAGTTTTTAAGAGCAAAATGTATTTTTTTTTATTTAAATCTCACACCACAGAACAAACCAACAACTCTCAACAGACTCGCGTTTCCAAAGCACATATATAATATACACATATATACACATATACTAGATAGATAGTGAAAGGCAGTATATAATAGATCGATAGTACTTTATTTTTATATTATTTTTTGCCTGTCAATCTTCACTTGATACCCCAGAATAACAAATTGAAAAGACATTTTCTGGAAGGTCTGCAAATTTATTAAACAAATCCCAGTAACACCTTCCTTTAGGTTCTGCCAAAATGGATGTATGAATACCTTCCTCTCATGTAACGGGACCCTAACTAAAGCTTCTTTAGGTCTCCATCGCCCTTATAAACCATCAGTCCAGTCGATGGCTTATTCCCGTCTGTGCCATGTGGCGCATTGATATGAAGAGACGGCACAGCAGTGGGCTGAGGCGGCAGCCTTGAGGAGCTCTGATATCGGTGAACAGTGTGGATGACTTCATTTTTTGCCAGTCCTCACTAACTGGGGTCTATCTGTCAGAACGTCAAACCCCCAGCCATACATGGAGCTACCAAGAGCTTTAGTGCCATCCTGGAGGGCCCAGTGGTTTTGAAGACAGAGCTGTAGCCAATGAAGGCTTCTTGACAGAAGTGGGTTTCCTTTCCAGGTGTCCCAGAGTAGTGTGCAGGGTGGGCTTTTATGCTGGAGAACGAACTGCAGAGGATATTGTGGTCAATGTGGATCACATTAAATCTGAATTTCCTTGGGGACTAATACAGTGTACCAAATACCAAAAATTAAAAATATACCAGAAACGCTGCTTAAATTGCACACAGAGACACCTCAAAACACACCATTGTGCACATAACCATATAAAATGGAGTAGTAAGTGTTCTGCTTCGGCCACCAACCCCAGAACCGTTATCACTGTGTCCCGTTTTTTGGATTCCTGCAGACGATATTTAGATTATGCACTTCATGAGCGCGGTGGAGCTTTGACTTTCTTTTCTGTCTTTGCTGCATCTTTAGGATTGCGATCACTAAGATTGTTATCATAATCGGCAAAATGGGCACCGGACTACCAGAACACGTCTGGTGCTTCAATACAATGTCGATACGTGACTGAAAATTTTTTTTTTAATCCTTGAGATATTTATCTAAGTATTAAATGACACACGCAGAATTCACGCATGTAAAGGTTTGTAGACGGAGCTCAATGCCTTTCTTTTTGGGTTAATGGCACAAATGTTGTGGAGGCGAAATGCCATTTGATTCACAAATTTTTACTTTCTCTTATAGGAATCGTGACAAAAATTCGACCTCGAGATTTCGATGAATCTCAATGTTTTAGACCTTCCTGAATCTGATGATACAATTTTTACTTTCTCGTAGTGCTGGGCGGTATACTGGTTCATACCAAAAACCCTTTTTTATTTTTGTTATGATATGGATTTTTCTTATACCGGAACACCGGTTTGAATAGCCTAGACAACGTTCGGAACGTGGCGCAGCGGGAAACTGTTTAAGGGGGGACCTTTTTCACTGCTGCACCTCTAAACAGTGGAGTGGAGGTATGGAGCAGTGAAAATGGACAGAGAACATTCCTAAACCGAAGCTGTAGCAGACGATAAAGTTGAACATGATGACACAGAAGAACTTTTGACGAAAAAAAAGGTGCCGTGTCTGTTGTCTGAAGATACTTTGGTTTTAAAAGTTTGGATGTGGACCATTATGTTCAAATGTGTGAATGCTGTTTCTATACTACTGGATAACAGTGCCAGCCAAGTTGTACTTGTTTTATTTTTTTTCAATACTGTGTAATGTACCCGGGTACTGTGTATTAGTGTGACGATGCCGGTCATCTTCCCACATTGGGAGTCTGTTGAACCAACACCGTCGATAGTTATGACCGAGATGAGCTGAGAAATCTCACTGAAGCCAGGGGGTGGTGGAAAGTGCTCTCGTTAAAAATCGTCAAAAGCAAAACCAAAAGTGTCCATTGTGCAGTGTTCAGAAAAATGCAGTACCCAAATAAATAGCAAATCCATAAAACCAGTGAAACGAAGGGATAAAATCCATAATAAATAAATCCGTTAATAATAGAGGTTAAAATGCAGTCTGTCTCCTCACCCGATCGCAGCCCACCACCTTCTGTCTCCACAGCTCATCCTTTACGGGCGTTGCTGGCGGAGCCTTTGCAGCACGAACTGCTTTCTGCCAACTCCTGTCTTGGTTGCCACCGCACTGCACAGCCAGACCGTCCGAGGTTGGCGCACCTCCCGTCTTCCTTCGCGCTCACTCAGCCGCTCCTCAGATCCATTGGGTGGTCTTACATTTCGCTCGCCCCACTCTACTCGCTTAGTCAGTGGGATGAACCAGCCCCTAGATCGCCCCAGCTCATGCTGCCTTCACCTTCCTGGTGTCTGGATCGTCTCCCATGACTGCCTTTTCCCTTCTTTAACCTCCTTGTGTTCTATCTTGTGTTTCAGGCTACAAAAAGGACATAGCAGCACTAGAAAAGGTCCAGAGAAGAGCGACTAGGCTGATTCCAGGTCTACAGGGGTTGAATTATGAGGAAAGATTAAAAGAGCTGAGCCTTTACAGTTTAAGCAAAAGAAGATTAAGAGGTGACCTGATTGAAGTGTTTAAAATTATGAAGGGAATTAGTCCAGTGGATCGAGACTGTTACAGTAATCCCTCGCTATATCGCGCTTTGACTTTCGCGGTTTCACTCTATCGCGGATTTTAAATGTAAGCACATCTAAACATATATCACAGATTTTTCGCTGGTTCGCAGATTTCTGCAGACAATGGGTCTTTTAATTTATTGTACATGCTTCCTCAGTTTGATTGCCCAGTTGATTTCATACAAGGGACGCTATTGGCGGATGGCTTAGAAGCTACCCAATCAGAGCATGTATTACATATTAACTAAAAATCCTCAATGCTATAAGATATGCTTCCCGCGCTGTGCTTGTTTGCTTCTCTCTGCCTTTCTCGCTCTCTCTGCCTGACGGAGGGGGTGTGAGCAGAGGGGCTGTTTGCACAGAGGACACGGACGCTCCTCTACAAAATGCCGCTTTATCGCGGTGCTTCTGTATACTTAAAAGCATGTATTGATTTTTTGATTGTTTGCTTTTCTTTGCGAGCGCTCTCTCTGACATTCTCTGCTCCTGACGCGCTCCTTTATGACGGCGCTCTTTTGAAGATAAGATCTGTTTGCATTCTTTTATTTGTGAGAAATAACTGTCATCTCTGTCTTATCATGGAGCACAGTTTAAACTTTTGACTAAAGGGTGTTATTTCATGTCTAGAGGGCTCTAATAATGTTAACAGTGTGGGAGAGTTTATAAGGGCTTAAAATATATAAAAATAACCACACAAACATATAGTTTCTACTTCGCGGATTTTCGTCTATCGCGGGGGGTTCTGGAACGCAACCCCCGCGATCGAGGAGGGATTACTGTATTTTAAAATGAGTTCATCAAGAACATGGGGACACAGTTGGAAACTTGTTAAGGGTAAATTTCGCACAAACATTAGGAAGTTTTTCTTTACACAAAGAACGATAGACACTTGGAATAAGCGACCAAGTAGTGTGGTAGACAATAAGACGTTAGGGACTTTCAAAACTCGACTTGATGTTTTCTTGGAGGAAACAAGTGGATAGGACTGGCGAGCTTTGTTGGGCTGAATGGCCTGTTCTCGTCTAGAGTGTTCTAATGTAGTCTTTTCTTCTTTGCTTCCTCCTATCCTGCCGGCCCAAAAATATACATCTCTGTGGGCGCAGCGCCTTATTCACATGCCGCAGTATCACATCACCTCATCAACTCCCCGCGGTCGTGCAATCGTGTTTTGAAGTAATAGTATTATTACTGGAAGTTGCACTATTATTTATTTTGTTGTTATTATTTATTATTTTAAATATTATGCAGTTTAATAACGGTAAAGTTGTTTAAAAAGTCACTTTAACGTGTCAGTGGACAGAAAGTGTAGTCGGCTTACAAAAATTTTTTTCTAATTATTCCTTTTCTTAGACGTGTTCAGTGCAATACAACTTTTGAGAAGCACCTCCGGATATTTTACGAAGTCTAAATGCCTCTTTGGACGGCTGACAATATGTTCTCAAAATTTTAGTTTAAGTTGTTTGCAAAATTTGTTCAATAAAAAGGTTCTATATTTTGACTGCAACTGTCATGCAATGTGATTCCTTCTCTTCATTAGTGCCCCCCTTCTTGAAAACCTTTATTAATACTTTTGTGCACATTAAAATGTTTTTCGTACAATGTACAATTCTCATGACAGTGGAATAGGTTATTCTTAGCCAGTCTACTGCAGTAATTGCAGTGGAAAATGTGGTTGACTTATGCATGGAGACAAAATACCGTTGAATACCGTGAAACCGGTACAGTTTGGAAAAATACCGTGATATAGAATTTTGGTCATACCGCCCAGTACTACTCTCTTGTATATGAAGTATAGGGGAAGTATTGTAACAGTCCAAAAATTCAATCTTGAGATTTTGATGAATCTCGACGTTTTAGACCTTCCTGAATCCAAAAATACCATTTTTGAAATCCTGTCTGTCTGAGTTTGCTGGCCAATCAAGCCCAGTGATACCCATCATGGTCACTAAACCAGGTGTTGGTACTTTTGGAAGTGTGGGCAAGTGCCAAGTCCTCCTGGAAAATGAAATCAGCATCTCCATGCAGCTTGAAGTGCTCTCAAATGTCGTGGTAGACAGCTGGCTGCGCTGACTTTGGACTTGATAAAACACAGTGGACCAACACCAGCAGATGACACGGCTCCCCAAATCATCACTGACTGTGGAAACTTCACACTGGACCTCAAGCAACTTGGATTCTGGGCCTTTCCACTCTTCCTTGATTTCCAAATGAAATGCAAAATGGACTTTCATCTGAAAAGAGGACTTTGGACCACCGAGCTCTTAACAGTCCAGTCCGTTTTCTCCTTAGCCCAGGTAAGATACTTCTGACGTTGTCTCTGGTTCAGGAGTGGCTCGACATGAGGAATGCTGTGACAGTTGTAGCCCACGTCCCCATTACGTCTGTCTGAGTGTGTGTGGTGGCTCTTGAAGCACCCACTCCAGCCGCGGTCCACTCCTTAGGAATCCCCCCAAATTCTTCCCAATCCTCTCAAGGCTGCGCTTATCCCTGTTGCTTGTGCGCCTTTTTCTGCTGCCACATTTTTTCCTTCCACTCCACACTCTATTAATATTCCTGGATGCAGCACTCTGTAAACAGCCAGCGTCTTTAGCAGTGACCTTTAGTGGCTTGTGGAGGGTCTCCATGACTGTCTTCTGGACGACTGTCAAGTCAGCAGTCTTCCCTATTATTCTGTGGCCCACTGAACCAGACTGAGAGACCATTTCAAGGCTCGGGACCCCTTTGCAGGTGTTTTGGGTTCATTAGCTGAGTGGAGTGGGACACCTTGGGTCTACAACATTGAACTTTTTCACAGTATTCTAATTTTCTGAGATACTGAATTTTGAGTTTTCATTTCCTGTAGGCCATAGTCAGCAAAAATGAAAAGAAATAAACGCTTGAAATATATCACTCTGTGTGTAATGAATTGATAGGAAACAGAAGTTGCATTTTTTGAATTGAATTGAACTGAAATAAATGAACTTTTTGATGATGTTCTAATTCATTGAGATACACCTGTAGTAATGAATAACGATGACTGCTCCAGGGATTGTTCCTGCCTTGCCCCCAATGCTCGCTTATGAAATGGATGGACCGATGGCTGATCCACGGCCGTATTCTCAGGTGAATGCCTTCCCGCTGTTGTAGCCGTGAGTGACACCTCATAACATCACAGCTCCAGGAGATGTCCACGGCTCATCTAGTGCACTTTCTGAAGTCACGTTGGCTCCTCCAGTGTCCTGATCGTCTTTCGCTGCGCTCTGTCGTGCCGTGTCTCTCTCGGTGGTCCCCACTTTATATCATTGGGAGGCTCCACCTGCCTTCTTGTACCTTCCCAGACTGTTGCTTAATGTAACGTGAATGTTCCAGGGGTCTGTGCAACGGAGAACTTGGCGTAGCTGTGTGACGCGTCACTGTCAATCACCCATGCGGCCCCACCTCCTTATCCTCAGGGTAGCCACTGCATTACAATTTGCATCCTTGAGCACCTGTGTGTTGGTACTGCGATACCCCTTGAGATTCGCATACTGTACAGTATGTGTGCTCATCCACTCCTGGGCCAATGATCTTGATGTGCATGTCAAGTTGCACAAAGGCAGCTTCATTTAAGAGGACCTCATGTGGAGGGCTGAGGAAATGTCTACCGTTAAACTGTGTATGACCTCACATTTCAAAATGTAAGTCTGATTAAAAATTGGAGAAATGGTTGGTTGTGACTTATCCATTTGATTGCCTTTGTAAAACATCATTACCTTGGTAGGTAGAAAGGTAACATGGCAATGCATGGCTTCTCTGCATAGGTGGATCATTCATGTAATGAGAGCATCAGAACAATCTGGATGAGAAAAGGTCATTCAGCCCAACAAAGCTCACCAGTCCTGTCCACTTGATTCTTCTAAAGGACCATCAAGTCAGGTTCTGAAGGTCCCTAAAGTCCTGCTGTAAGTGAAAGTGAAAACTTCAACTCCCAGCAGTCTCTGCAGTGGCTCTGATTGGTTGACTGCTGAGGGTGCAGGGGCTTCTGGGGACAAGGAGGCCAGTTCTACAGAGAAGGGGAGTTTTTGTTGTTTCATGTCTGGAGTTACCTGTCTGCTTGTCTTCCTGTTCAGTGCTTGCCTGTGGATTCTTGTTGTGTCCTGGAGATCGTCTCCTGTTCGGCGTATTGACTGTCTGGTTTCTTCCTGCTGCATGAGGACTGTATGAAGATTTGTTGTCGGCCTGTGAAGGAAGGAGCGCCCCGATCCCATCACATGCCATCATCTCATCAGGAAATACGGTAGGACTGACCTTTACATTCCCATACAGCGAGCTGATCTCTGGACTTTCCATCTCCATCAGTTCATTACACCAGTTACCGTTTTTTATGGACTTCATTGTGTGGGGTCTTTGTTAGTTGTTTCTTATTGTTGAATTTGTGTTTATTGTGTGTCGCTGGAAAGAGAGCTTGGGTGGGATCGTTGTATAGTAGATTTCCTTTATTCTTGTTTAATATAGTCGTGAATTTCGGTTTTAACGCTGTTGCTTCTGTGAGGGAATGTGTATGAGTCGGGCTAAGGCTGGGTAGATACGTTCCTGGGGTCCCCACCAAAAAATAAAATAAATCACCGTCATCGGGTGATTAGAATCTTAACTGGGGTTTTTAGTCTGCTACATTGCTGTCTACCACACTACTGTCCTTGGTCACTTACTCCATGTGCATGTCAAGAATATTTGGGTGAAATTTATCCTTCACAAGTTTCCAACTGTACCTCCGTGTCCTTCATGAATCTAATTTTAGAGTTATAGTCTTGATCCACTGGACTAATTCCCTTCATCATTTTTAACACTTCAGTCAGGTCTCCTCTTCATTTCCTTAAGGCTCAGCTCTTTGAATTTTTCCTCATCACTCATCCCCTGTAGCCCTGGACTCAGCCTAGTTGCTCTTCTCTGGACTTCTTCTTGTGCTGCTATGTCCTTTTTGTAGCCTGGAGACCCAAACTGCACACAGGACTCCAGATGAGGCCTCACCAGTGTGTTATAAAACTCGAGTATTAGAACAATCCAGATGAGAGCAGGCCATTCAGCCCAACAAACTTCACCAGTCCTGTCCACTTCATTCTTCCAAAATAAGATTGCTGAATTTTGAGAGTCCCTAAAGTCTCACTGTCTACCACACTCCTTGTCACTTATTCTATGTGTCTCCGATTCTGTATGTGAAGAAAAAACTTCCTAATGTTTGTGTGAAATTTACCCTTCACAAGTTTCCAACTGTATCTCTGTGTCCTTCATGAATCTAATTTTAAAGTCGCCGTCTCGATCCACTGGACTAACTCCCTTCATCATTTTAAACACTTCAGTCAGGTCTCCTCTTCATCTCCTTAAGGCTCAGCTCTTTTAATCTTTCCTCATAACTCATCCCCTGTAGTCCTCTCATCAGCCTAGTCGCTCTTCTCTGGACCGTTTCTTGTGCTGTTATGTCCTTTTTGTAGCCTGGAGACCCAAACCGCACACAGGACTCCAGATGAGGCCTCACCAGTGTGTTATAAAGTCTGAGCAGAACTTCCTGTGACTTGTACTGAACACATCAAGGCGCTATATAACCTGACATTCTGTTTGCCTTCTTAATGACTTCTGACAGTTGATGGTGTTGATTCCACTACGACTTCTAAATCCTTCTCATAAGATGGACTCTCGATTTTCTGATCTCCCATTGTGTATTCAGACCTCACATTTTGACTTCCTACATGTAATACTTCACATTTACTGACGTCAAGGCGCTATATAACCTGAAATTCTCTTAGACTTCCTAATGGCTTCTGTCTGGTAGCTAATGTTTTCGAGTCCACCACGACTCCTAAGTTCTTCTCATAAGGTGTGCTTTTGATTTTCAGACATCCCGTTTGGACTTTTTATGTGTAACTCTGGTCATTTACTGACATTAATTGTCATCTGCCCCAAATCTGCCCAAGCCCGTCTGCTCTACAAATCCCGTAATCAGCCTAGTTGCTCCTCTCTGGACTTTTTCTTGTGCTTTTTTGTCCATTTTGTAATCTGGAGACAGAACTCCAGACAAGGCCTCATCAGTGTGTTTTAAAGCCTTCAGTAGAACCTTCTCACATCTCCATCCGAGTTGCTGATTCAGACTCCTTTTTGCTAAACTTCCTCAGTTCTTTATTTTCTATTGTCGTCCTTCTGGTTTGCGGTGTTCTGCTCTGGTTCTGTTGACCTTGAATTTTGTGTCTCATTTTGCTTTTGTCCATCGTGTGTTTTGCTCTCCTGGTTTTCGATGCTTTTCCCATTCAAATGTCTGTCTCCTGGTTTCCTGTCAGGTCTTGTCCGTTTCGCCGACACATCATCTTGGTATTGAGTTTTGCCAGGTTTTCTTGATGTGTTAAACGGCCCAATGGTGTCTGTGGCCATGCGTCATTTTCAAATAAATAAATCCAGAGTGCTTGGGCTTCGTGCAGGTGCAGGTGAAAGTGTGCACGAGTGGCTTCATGGCATTGATGGGAAGACTGGCAAGTCCGCATTCCCGTTCAGACCTGCGTCGCGGTCAGTTTCCTCGCTAGCGGTCTAGAATGAGGGTCCTGAAGGTGAGCGTGTGGCTGGCACTCAAGGTTTCAGAGGTTGCTCCAGCTGAATGACCTGCCGCCAATGTTCTTCGGCCTCCCGCTGGGAGAAAGGAAGCAGAGCTTGCGGAGATCCCGGCTGAATGCCCAGGGTGGGTGTGACAGTAAGCTCAGCCAGTTTTAAAGGAGGACTGCACCCGTTTGTGGGCATCTCCTCTGGGTGAAGAGACCTGCATGAGTAAATAGAGGGGAAGTAGCGCGGCTTGGGATTGTTTGAAAGGATGGCAATCTGCCAGTGATTTTAATCCTGCTTTCGTAATTGGAAAATTTATTAATCATTTATTGGACATTTTAACCTCCACCAGCACATTTCCTTTTATTATGGATTATTTATTTATTCATAATGGAAGGAGCACCCGTACTGTTTGCATTAGTGTATAAAAAGCATTAAGCCCTGTTTGCATCTTATCGCATTGCTACGTGTTCTCATTGCCCAGCTCATGGCTATCGCTGGTCCTGGGGGGGGGTTCATGAGGGACCACGGCAGCTTCAGATCATCCCGGACCATCACATCTAAGTATATATGTATCTCCAGGCTCATTTAACACCATCGTTGCAGTTGCCCGCTAACCAAAAGGCAATTCAGAGGGGTCATCAGGATCTAAAACCAAACAAAGCAGGTGGGCCGAGTCTACAATGTGGTCTGTTCGAGCATGACTGGCAGAACAGTTCATTACTGATTCTGTTGTGGTGGCTCCTTTTCACTTCTTCTTCCCCTATCCTTAATGCTTGCCTTTTTTTTTTGGCTGCCAACCTTTCACCTTGGACCTGGCCAAGCCGGTCTATCAGAAGGTCTATGACATCACCTCGAGCTCCAGGCCCGGTCTCACCCCTTCATCTGCTACAGAAACGTGTGTGTGTCATCTGAGGTGCAAGACCCCATGGGGTTCTCCACACCTGTGCTTGCTACTCCTACTGCTTCATCATCAAACAGGTAGCCCGTGGTGCCCTAACTCTTCTTATGACTTCTTGCTTCCCCTACATATACAACATAAATTCTCAAATCTGTGTCACGGAGGAAGCCAAGGTGTTGAACGAGACAACTGTCTGTCACAAGGCCCAGTCACGCTGGACAAGTAACCTTACCTTCACATCCATGTGGATATGAGGAGAACATACAAACTCGTCAGCACATCACTCGGAGGTGGGCTATCAAGACAGGATACTGCATCCTGTAGTTTTATGCAACGAACACTGGAAATGTGACAAACGAGAGGAGACCATTCACTCCGTCAAGCCCCTTTCTTTAGCTAAGCTCTCCCAGATCCTTCTTAGAGGTTCTGAAGGTTTCTGCTTCAACTCCATGTCTTGGTAGTTCGTTCCAAAGTCCTACAACTTTTTATGGAAAGGAGAACATCCTGGTTTCAGTCCTAAATGCTCTTCCCTTCAATTTCCGCCGGTGTCCTTGAGTACGTAATTCACTGGTTAGTTGATGGAGTTCTGCTGGACCTACAGTCCTGGTCAAAAGTTTTGAGAATGACCCAAGTGTTGGTGCTCACAAAGTTTGCTGCTTCAGTGTTTTTAGATCTTTGTGTCAGATGTTTCTCTGGTGTACTGAAGTAGAATTACAAGCATTTCATAAGTTTCAAATGCTTTTATTGACAATGACATGAAGTTTATGTGCAGACTCAATATTTGCAGTGTTGACCCTTCTTTCTTTTTCAAGACCTCTGCCATTCACCCTGGCATGCTGGCAATCAACTTCTGGGCCAAGTCCTGACTGATGGCAGCCCATTCTAACATACTTAATGCTTGGTGTTTATCAGAATTGGTGGGTTTTTGTTTGCCCACCCGCCTGTTGAGGACTGACCACAAGTTCTCAATGGGATTAAAGGTCTAGTAATATTCCTGGCCATGGACCCCAAATTTCAATGTTTTGTTCCCTGACCCACTTAGTTCTCACTTTTGCCTTATGGGCCCGGTGCTCCATCATGTTGGTCACCAAACTGTTGTTGGATGGTCCAGAGAATGGTCTCAGGATGGGTTACTGTTGGCCTGACACAGAACTGATAGTAGAGCCGCTCACCTTTTGTTCTCCTTTTTCTGGATGCCCCAAACAATCAGAAAGTGGATTCATCAGAGAAAATGACTTGCCCCAGCAGTCCAATCCCAGAATATCAGTCTGTCCCTGATGTTTATGCTTATTTGCTGCTTTTCTTGACACCCACCAGGTCATCCTCTAAAAGTCTTTGCCTCACTCACACCTGCCTACTGCCATTCCTGAGCCAGCTGTGCACTGGTGGTGCCCGCAGCTGAATCGACTTTAGGAGACGGTCCTGGCGCTTGCTGGACTTTCCAGGGTGTCCTGAAGCCTTCTTCACCTCTCTATTGTACCTCCATCAGCGCGACAGAGTGACCACCAGCCTTGTCTCCGTCGACAATCTCACCAGACGAGTGATCACTGAAGAGACGTCAGCAAGTACTTTTGTGGCAGGGCTGACATGCAGTGGTTTTTTGGGTTGAAGTTCATTTTCATGGCAAAGAGGGACTTGGCAATTCATTGCAATTCATGTGATCACTCATCAGAATATTTTGGAGTCGATACAAATTGCCATCATAAAAACCGAGGCAGCAAACTTTGTGAAAGTTAATATTTGTGTCATTCTTAAAACTTTTGGCCACAACTGTAATGTATTGATGGCTTTGAGGTCTTTGAAGACATTGATCGGGTCCCCACGTAGCCTCCTCTGCTGGAGACTAAACAGGCCCAAGTTCTCCGCGTCCGTCCTCAAGCTCTGAGATGCACTTGGTTGTTCCCCTCCGCTCAGCTTCAAGTGCCGCTCTGTCTTTCTTGTAGCTTGGTGACCAGAAACTGCACACAGGATTCTCCAGAGGTGGTCTCACTAGCACATTACAAAGTCTGAACGTACCGTTCCTTCAATTACATTCAACAATTTAGTTCATTCATCAACAATTCATTGTTCTCTGGCATCGTGTCACTGTTTCGCTTAGATGACGAACACGTTGGCACAACATAAACTCCATCAGTCCTTTTTAAAAAGTTGCTTCCGCTTTGCCTAGAAAACGATGGAGCCAATCCCACCAATCCCACCCACTGGACAAGCTTTCCACAATAAGAAAGTGACAGGAGCAGCTTGCTTACACAGACCTTCTTTTTTATTTATTAGGACAAAAGAGCCAGAAAAACCAATGTAGCAAAAGATTTATTGATTTTTTTTTAAAAAAGTTTTTGTGGTAGTAGGCAGGGTCTGTAAACATAAAATGGATTCTAAATTTATTGCTTCATCTGGCAAATCTACTCCTCCATTGCAGTAGAGATGGGGTCCACACAGACACCTCCAGTCACCTTTTGTCAAATGAATGAGTGCGGTGGAAAGAAGCTGAAGTTCTTGGAATCTCCTTTAAAATGTCATACGCCGGTGTCTGTGATTGCCATGCGTCGTCCGAAGGGCTGTGAAGATGAGCACAGGGTCATTTTTTGCCGTATTGGCTTCTGTTTGATGCTATTGGAGGTCTGCGTGTGTGGGATGACCGCGCTGGCTGGGACTAACGGGGCCTCTTTCTACTGCCCACTCCCAAGTGCGGTCAGATCTGACCTTTTGTTTTAATGGCAACAGCCTCACCTTCTAAAACCTGGTCGTCCGATTGGTGTTCGAGCATGCAGACCTCACTGGCGTCGTACGTGAAGTCGCTCTTCTTACTCATTCAGTGCAATTTCAAAAGGCACTGGTGGGCCAGCGGTTAAGTGCGGTGTGATGGGGTTCGTTATGAGAGAAGGATGGCCTTCGTGGATAGAAAATAAGTGACATGTGGAAATAGAAAGTGAAGAGTTTGTCTGCATGTGCTGTGGATGCATTGCATTACCTGTATCGTAATTGTTTTGTAATGAATAAAGGTTTCATCATCATTATCACCATCTTCATAATAATCAAATATAAGAAAGAAGATATATTACAAAACTGATTTTTTTTTTTTTCCCCATGGCCGGAGCAGCATTCTGCAGTAGGATAGGAAGAACTGTAATCTGCAGTAACAGACCAAAAGAAAAAGAGAGAGAATTCAGTACACAATCCGATTGGAGCATCAACATCCCAGCAGAAACCCAAGCAACATTTGGAAATCGGTGTTAGGCCTCGCTTAATCTTGGGAGAGCCAAAGGTGACAAAAACATACGCCTGGAGACAACCAAGAGTGCATTTGCTTTAAAAATGGGTGGGAACAATGAGACGATCGATTCGGTGGTGAGATTTTCAAACCAATCCCAATGCCTCGTGGAGGCGGAGCTCAGTGGGGTGGGGTGCAAGGAGAAACGGAGAGCTTGTTAATCTCGAGTGCCACGCCTGCGGTAACAATGGGTAGATTTTCAAGGGCTAGAAAAAGGCTCCTAAAAAAAAGACGTATAAATGGGGGGCTGTGTGCGCGGAGGACATTTTCAATTGTTGTAAGGGGGAAAAAAACGTTCCTGTGATACCAAATTATACAAATCCAAAATGACACAAGTAAAAGATAGTGATTAAAACAGCACCATTTACAGGAGGATTAGGGCTGAAATTTGAGATCTTATAGTCTTTTATCATTATTGAAGCCATTTGTGTACCGTTGTCAGGGCGTGTCCTGCGTTCTCCGGGGTCACGATCAGCAGACGAGATGAAAGGTCAGCCTTTTACACTCAGCCTTATCTGATCGGCGGATAAAACCTTCTTTCCATGTCTGAATTCTTTTGTGATTATATTTCGTGTCTTGCCCGATTATCGACTGTGATCTTTGCCTCTCGTTTTATTTTCGTTTCTTTGGCAAGCATTTCCCGGTTTACCGAAGAAACTAGTTATCAGTTTTCCTGCCGGGTCAGGACAGTTATTAAAGGCTAGATCGATAATTCATTTTTTCTAGCTTAATGACAATGAAGCCGAGGGTTATTTTATTTAATCTCTCCAAGTCTAATAAACGTGCTTTCAGAATTTTTAGCCCAACTTGCCTCGTGTGTGTCATCTCAGACCAAAAACCTGGCCGTGATTTCTTGACTCCACACTTTAGTCGTTGAAAGTAAATCATTTTGAAAATGATGTGGTAACCACCATGGCGCAATACAACACATTTGCAGTGGCTTATGGGTAGTTTGAACACACATGGCTGTTTTCTCTTGGTAGAGTAATATTTTACTCTACTTTCCCCTTTTGTATTATTAATATGTAGCCTTTGTCAGAATGACTCAGATCCCCCAGACTTACCACTGTTTATCAGGTATTGTGCCATATAACTTCTCCACACCTTCCCTTCTACATTTATAACCTCAGGCAATTAGGTGTAGTAAAGACAAGCAGGAGTTAAGTTACACTTTAAATAATGTATTCAATGATAATATTCATAAATAATAACAATAAGCAAAGTACATTTGAATACTTGCAACCATACAGCCTGATAAATGTTGACATATAGTTTCAGGTGGCACACAGATGCTGTTTCATCAGTTTGGTATGTGAGAGAGAGTGCGGTAAAGCCAGCAAAATTTATAGATTTTCTGCCCAACCCCTAGAGCCAATAGGATATCTTGGTACTAAAGGCTTCTGATACGAGCCACTTCCAAACAGCCATACGTCAGACCAATGGGGGGGACAGAATACCTTCATACCTGCCCTCCAAACCAGCTTGGCAGTTAGGCAGCCTGGCTTTCCTGTGGGGGTTGACCGAGAGACTTTAGCAGAGAAATATTAGCCAAACTTGTCTGAGGCACTTCACCCCTAACCCTGTCGTAAAATTACTCATTCCTAAAACGGGGAAAGGGGTTCTTACACCATCAAACCATTGCTGTTATTATCACTAATGTAACACTAATATCACATTTTCTTTGTCTATGTTACAAATAAAGACATACAAAATATTTGTCAACTTGAAAACAAAATTTCACATAACAACAACGGCGCAGAACTCTGCTGTTTGACTAGTTGAAGTCAAAGTCAAATGAGCACAGGAACTGCACCAATGATGGGCGGCACGTCGTCGTGAGATTTATTTGAGCAGAGGGAGTGAAACCTGCTGAAGTTCACCAAAGGATGTTGGCTTGTGCGGACCAGTAAGCTGTCTGGGTACCCATCTTGTGCGAAATCGACAGTCATCGAAGCACTATGGGATGTGCAGATCCATGGAGGATATCTAAGCGTGCAGCAAGAGCGGACAACATAATCCTTCGGTCTTCTCGGATGAAGGCATTCGCCATGTCGGTGGTGGGCTCGTGCACGATGTTGATGGTCAACCAGATCTTCTTCCCGCTTTAAGCCTTTCTACCCATTCATAAACCTTCCTTTGAATCAGTCCTGCTGTTTTCACCTCCATACTGGACCAATATCCTTCAGTGGATTTCAGCATGTTTCACTCCCTCTGCCCAAAGATCTCTCACTACGACACGTTATTCCACGATTGACGTTCAGAAAGTTTCTGTGCTTTTTCTTTTTTTCAAACTCTGTTTATTAAGGATTTCAAAAATAAATGACATCACTTTTGTAATAATAGTCACCTTCCTTTGCGATGCAATTTTCCCAGCATCGTACCAACATTTTAATGCCCAATCACTACTTCTTCCACCTTCAACGCTTCCAATGATAACATAAAAGTGCAGAAACTTTTCAAAGGTCCCTCGTACAATGGTGCGGCCCTGTAGCAGAGTGTCCATGTAGTTTCAACTGGACTGTTTTCTGCGTGTCCAAACTACCCATAATTCACTGTGAACGTGTTGTATTGCGTCAGCTTCTATCCATTGCGGCAAGCGTGTAATTTAAAAAATTGCGTTTGCTTTCTGCTTTACCCTTCTGTGCTCTGGTTTTAACAGGATGGTTCTTCCAGAGCAAGTTGCGAATGTTTGATGAGTGTGATCAATAAATACTTGAAAGATTATAATATTGTGTATTGTTAAGGTAAGCATATTGTGTCTGTCTATACTTGTGACACAGTTGAAAATAGGATCATCCATCCATCCATTATCCAACCCGCTATATCCTAATTACAGGGTCATGGGGGTCTGCTGGAGCCAATCCCAGGCAGCACAGGGCGCAAGGCAGGAACAAATCCCCCCACTGCAGGGCACACACATACACAATTTAGAATTGCCAATGCACCTAACCTGCATGTCTTTGGACTGTGGGAGGAAACCCACGCAGACACGAAGAGAACATGCAAACTCCACACAGGGAGGACCCGGGAAGCGAACCCAGGTCTCCTAACTGCGAGGCAGCAGTACTACCCACTGCGCCACCGTGCTGCCCAAAAATAGGATCACTGTAATGCAAGCCCATTGATACAGAAAACCAGGTGGTCACGCATGTGTGTCTGGGGATCACCTTCCTGGATTAAATGAGGTAGGCAGTACCACCCTGGGACGATGAGAAGCGCTGACGCTAACAGAGCGGTTCTCCTTCCCCCTCTGAAGCCAAGAAAAACACCCAAGAGGGATGAATGATTCCGCCCCCCCATAACCCAAAGGAAACTCTGAGCCTTCCGGTCTCCGCCCTAAAACACCAGCCCATTCCCAGAAGATGGCATTGGGTGCTATAGTGACTAGATCACTGGCCGGAGCTCCTACTAGCCGCCATGACAACGCTTACTGCTAATATCACTGCTGTTGTTTTTGAGTTGTTACTGGCTGTCTTTTTTGTTGATATTAAACGGGGTGACCAGGGTGGTACCCCATCCTTTCTTTGGTTCCGTGACTTGTCTGGTCACTTCTTACACGGGACATTTCAGAGGTGTCGCATACTTTTTCTTGCTACTGTGTAGCAGTGCTACCATTAGTTAGAACTGCATCTCCCAGCAGTCCTTGCAGGGGCTGTTGGGGTCAAAGGTGGCCAGAGGGGTTTAAAAGGAGGGCAGGGGTCAAAGAGGGAAACAGTTTGTTTTGGTCGTTTTGTGTTGGTATTTAACTGTTGAACTGCCTGTCGTTGTCTGCCATATATCATCGTGTCCTGGATTGTATGGTTTGTTGGGGTCTGGATATCATTTGTCTACCTGTTTACTGTTACTGAGGACGTTGTCTGGATTCATTGGCTTTCACGGAAGAAGGAGCGCTCCTGAACCATTCATCTGTCAACCTACTTCAACAATTACCGGTAGGACTGTGTTTTTCCAATTCCCTCGCTTCATACAAATCACTGGACATAACTTCACCGTTGATCATTTCATACATGGACTTTACTGCGTGTTTGTCGTGTTAATCTGTTAAATGTAATCTTGCCGAAGGGATCAGGGGTGGTATTGTTGTTTCAATTAGTTAATTTAATTTCATTATACTTTTTTATCGTTTAAGTTCCCAGCGTGTTTTCTTTATTGTTTCTGTAGTGTGTGTGTGTGTCGTGCCAAGGCTGGGGTTGTCCCTGGTAATCCTCGATTAAAATAAATAAATCATCGTCATGCACGGCGGTGTGAATCTTAGCGACTTCTGACCGCTACAGATTTTGGCGAGCCGGGTAGGAGTCGAACCTACAATCTTCTGATCCGCTACAACTGTATTCTCTCTCAGTGTTGAGTCTTTACTTCTGTTTCTTCTTCTTCTTCTCTCTCCCTTCCTCACATGTTTGTCTGTGCAGAAATGGGACACTGCAGACTAAAGTGTGAAGGGTGGGTTTTCAGGAGCAGACCCTGTGGGCGGAGTCTTTTCTGTGGCGGATTCTGCTACGATTCCCTACAGACGTTTTTGGTGAGTTGTCTCCAGACGTGTGTTCTCATTTGGCCCCACGAGCGGCCACCAAGCTAGACTTTGATAGTCCAGCATTGGCCGAGATGAACTCAGTGAGGAAGCCCACCGCTGTAATCACAATTAAACACCACCTGATAACGTGAGCTTTGGACACTTTAGCTGCAAACTCCTATCTCAAGTAAACTAAAGCGAGGCTTAAATAACTAGAGTGTCACCGGCGAGGAATCACTCGGGGTTCAGTCCTTCTTCGTTTCTTGTCCTCACACCGACTGGCAGGCCGCAAACCCGGGGGCTCCATGTCAGAAGCAAGTGATTAAGCAGCTTTGCAAAACGAGATTCACTCCTGACTTAGGGGTCTTTGGGGTTGACGGCCAACTTCTCCATGTGAGGACATGAAAATGGAGGGGACCTCGTCAGTAACACTTGGTTTCATGTTACACAGCAGTGATGTTAATAATTATATTCAGCATTAATGACAATTACTTTGCAATGACTTTCTTGTAATTTCTGTCATTTTGTCACTTTCATCAAGTGCTTGGACACAGCATTTGAACTAAATTGGGGGTCCGAGGACCCTTTCACTCCTGGCATTAACTTGCATTTTCGGTAATCTTGTTGGGAAATGTTTTTTTTCTTCCAAATTTATTTATTCCAAATGACTTTCTCGATTGCTTACCTTTGTGTATTATAAATATATAATGTTATATTTTTTGACATCATCACAATGTAATTATAATAATACATTGCATTTCTATGGCACCTTTCCCATGCTGAAGGTGCTTTGTTTTTATTTATTTTCCTTTGGTCTTCACCGTTTTAGGAATTCTCTCATGGAGGTGCCCATGTGGGTTACTGCTGCCGCCATGTCCGCTGCCACACACATTCTAACAGTGTCATTAAGTGTCATCACTGGAGGAACATTTGAATGCCACTTTAACTTCATCCACATACAAAACTCATGTTAACGTCAAGTGTAGAGCGGGGACCCTCAGAAAGCACCAAAAGCACAGACTTACTTAGTGCATCAGGCCACCGTGGGACTGGAAAAAAAACAAATAAATTATGATTCAGTGACAAACAGTTATCCATGAAGAAAATGAAAAATGTATTCTAATGCATCATTTAATCATTCACCAATTTTCTAAAGCCAGTTTTTTTTTTTTTTATTGCAGGGTTGCAGAAAGTGGGAGCCGATCCCAGAAAGCATCTGGTCCAGGATGGGAAGGAGCCAAAGGTGTAAAATAACAAAGGACGAGTCAAGTCAAGTCAAGTACGGCAGCATGCACTGGTACAGCGCGGTGCCGCACCCACTACACGACGAAACAACTCGGGATCCCGGTTTGCAACCCCCCAGGCAGACATGCGGTCCAGTCCCACCCTCCAGAAATGACCCTCTATCTGCTGCAGCCAGGGGTTATGTGGGCAACCCCTTGGCCTGATCCAGCCACTCGGGTCCTCAACAATGAGTATCCCTATGAGTCAGATCACCCTCGGGGAAACGTGCCACAAGGCCGTAGCCCCGTAACCAGGGCCGGATTTAGATGAAAAGAGGTCCTAGGCTATTCCACTTATGAGGCCCTTTCACCTCCCATTTTTAAGTTTGTTCAAATTGCTAACAATTTGAATGTAAGCCCCTCTTGATGTTGAGGCCCTAGGCTGAGGCCTAGGTAGCCTATAGGAAAATCCGGCCCTGACCATAACTAACGCTCCCTCACAATGCAGGTAATGTGCCTCATCCGGGACTCCATTAGCAACACATAGTCAAACCAATGGTACCCAAGGTATTTCTGGACAGACGCGGTACCAAAGGAGTCCAGTTTTCATCTCAGGTCACTGCATAGTGTCCATGTCTCGCAACCATATAGCAAGACTCTAAAGACTTGGACCTTCGTCCTTGTGTATAGATATCGGGAGTGTCACGCATCCCTTTCCAGTGACCTCATGACCCGCCATGCTCTTTCCAATACATCCACTGACTTCACAGGAAGAATCAACAAAGACATGAATGTCACTGCCAAGGTAAGTAAACCTCTCGACGAGGTCGACACTCTCTCCGCAGACAGACACACTGCTGATGGCCGTGCCCAAGAGGTCATTAAAGGCCTGGCTCTTTGGTTTTTATCAGGACCCTCGCAAGCCCAGACACTCAGACTCCCCGATCAGAGCCTCCATTGACTCCGCGAAGATCATAGCATCATCAGCAAAGTCAAGATCCATGAATCTTTCTTCACCAACAGATGCCCCCCTAAGCTGCTGGACCCCACAACCTTGCTCAACACCCAGTCCACGCAAACACTGAACAGAGTAGGAGCAGAACAGACCCCTGACGGACCCCAGAATCAACTGGGAAAAACACAGAGGTTCTGCCTGCACTCTGCACAGCACTCACAGTACCAATGTACAGGCCGGCCATGATATCCAGCAACCTCAAGGGGATCCCGCCAACCCTCAGGATGTTCCACAGGGCAGCTCGATCAACCGAGTCGAACGCTTTACAAAAATCGACAAAGGACGAGGGGTCAACCAAAAAGTAAAACTGAAGCGGTAGCTGCAATGCACAGAAGCTGACACAGTTACCCCAAGGAGACTTACATTTTATGATACAATCAGTTCCATGTCTTTTAGTTTTGGGGGCACAGGCAGGTCGGGCAACTTGCTCAGGGTCGTCACACATTGGTGTCAAACTCACAAGCTTTACCCACTACACCACGTTTGTGATGGCTCATGGGTAGTTTGAGCACACACAGCAGAACACTCTGCTGCTACTCTATTTGAAGCCATGGTGAACTGAACATGAGCTCTACCCTCCATTGTGGGATTGCACTACTGTTATACGACACGCCGTTTGAGCAGAAGGAGGGTAACCTGTTGAACTTCATCAAAGGATGTCGGCTCACTACGGAAGTGAAAACAGCAGCAGAAAGGGTTAATGCAGAAAGAACTAGTGTAACTGACGAAGTTCAATCTGGTCAACCATCAAGCAGACATGAACATTGGGGAAGACCGACGGATGACGTTGTCCGCTGCTGCTGCTATGGATCTGCACATCCCATACGGCATGAGGACTTGAGGTGCCGCAAGATGGCTACCCAAAGCAGCTTACTGGTCTGCAGAAGCCAACATCAGTTGGTGCCACACCCGAGGTCATCGCCGTGACACAGACTGCTCAAAGGTAGGACTGCGTGTGCGGGATTCATTATTCTAAAGTGCATTGCTGAAGCACAAATGTTGTGCAAGTGGTGTTTAAAAATTAAATTAATGTATTGTGTTCTCTAGAAAAAGCTTTGTACAGTCTACTTATTCTAAAATGTACTTTTACTTTTGAAGGTGGCACAGTGCCTGCAGTAAGGAGACCAGGGTTGGCATCCCGCGTGGAGTTGGCATGTGCTCCCCGTGTCTGTGTGGATTTCCTCTGAGTGCTCCAGTTTCCTCCAGCAACATGAAGTTTAGGTGGGCTGGTGACATTAAATTGGCCCCTATGTGTGTGTGTGTGTGTGTTTGCCCTGCGATGGTGGGGTTTTTTCCTGCCTTGCACCCTATGCTAACAGGGATAGGCTCCAGCACCTCCAGTGACCCTGATCAGGATGAAGCGGGTTACAGAATGACTGACTTTTACTTTTGGTACGTGACTACATTTTTTTTAACCTCTACTCAAGTATTTTTAACTGAAATACTTTGTACGAATACTTGATAAAAACACTGACTTTTATTCAGGTATCATTTCTGGGTACTTTTTACAGCAATGCAAGCAACCCTGGATGAGACTGTATGAAGTCATCAAAGTAAAAAAAAAAAATAAATCCAATGACATACACTCAGCACCCAAACTGTTATGAAAGAAAAATGGAATGACATCTCATGGATTTGTAGGAATACTGGAAATGGGCTTAGCATGTGTAGGCTGCACACCTGACATCACTCGTGTTCTCCTTTGAGCTCCTGCCTGCTTGGCACCCGGTGCTGCTGGGAGAGGCTGCACCTGCCTGTAATAGAAAAAGAGGGGTTCAGAAAAAGGGCTTGGTGGTTTTATTCAGTTCATGTGTCAAACAGTGCATTGTCCATGTATAACGTATTTACAAATGCAGGTAAAAGTAAAGAAAGACATTCAATAAAAATTCACAGCACCATCGGACAAAGAGGCAGAGAGAAAGATGGAGAATATGCCGTAGTCCTTATCTCTCTCTGAGTCTCTCTCTCGTGTATTTTCATATATATATCTTCTTATGTAATACGCTACCGTGGCTGTTTGTTTGTTTGTCCGGGATTTTCAATCCGTTTGACCTATTGACCTGTAATTTGGTACACATATACTACGTGACGTCTACTATCCACTTTCAGGGTGATGATTGACCTCCAAGGTTATTTTATTTTATTGTAGAATCAACTCCTGGCCGCGATCAGCAGGGTGGCAGTGCGGCGCATGCGTACAGGCGCCATTCTCATTCCCTCCCACCTTCGCCTTCACTTCCCCTACCTCTTCACATCTCATATCATTCTTGAGGCAGATTGAACACTTAAGTATCAGCTTAAGTGAAAAATTAAGGAAAACGTACCAAGTAATGGCAACACAAACACTGGCCTAATCAGTTTTAACACGAAAAGACGAGAAGAAGCGGACCGCTAGGGTGGAGAAAAGAAGAGCTGCTCAGGAAGCAGCAAGCGCATCAACCTCTGAGCAAACGAATACTAAACGTACAGAGAAAGAGAATGAAAACTAGCAAAGTCAAGTGTATTATTATTATTTTTTTATATAAATATATATATTTTATATATACAGTGGTGTGAAAAACCTTCCTGATTTCTTATTCTTTTGCATGTTTGTCACACAAAATGTTTCTGATCATCAAACACATTTAACCATTAGTCAAATATAACACAAGTAAACACAAAATGCAGTTTTTAAATGATGGTTTTATTATTTAGGAGAAAAAATCCAAACCTACATGGCCCTGTGTGAAAATGTAATTGCCCCTGAACCTAATAACTGGTTGGGCCACCCTTAGCAGCAATAACTGCAATCGGCGTTTGCGATAACTTGCAATGAGTCTTTTACAGCGCTCTGGAGGAATTCTGGCCCACTCATCTTTGCAGAATTGTTGTAATTCAGCTTTATTTGAGGGTTTTCTAGCATGAACCGCCTTTTTAAGGTCATGCCATAGCATCTCAATTGGATTCAGGTCAGGACTTTGACTAGGCCACTCCAAAGTCTTCATTTTGTTTTTCTTCAGCCATTCAGAGGTGGATTTGCTGGTGTGTTTTGGGTGATTGTCCTGTTGCAGCACCCAAGATCGCTTCAGCTTGAGTTGACGAACAGATGGCCGGACATTCTCCTTCAGGATTTTTGGTAGACAGTAGAATTCATGGTTCCATCTATCACAGCAAGCCTTCCAGGTCCTGAAGCAGCAAAACAACCCCAGACCATCACACTACCACCACCATATTTTACTGTTGGTATGATGTTCTTTTTCTGAAATGCTGTCTTCCTTTTACGCCAGATGTAACGGGACATTTGCCTTCCAAAAAGTTCAACTTTTGTCTCATCAGTCCACAAGGTATTTTCCCAAAAGTCTTAGCAATCATTGAAATATTTTTAGCAAAATTGAGACGAGCCCTAATGTTCTTTTTGCTTAACAGTGGTTTGCGTCTTGGAAATCTGCCATGCAGGCCGTTTTGCCCAGTCTCTTTCTTATGGTGGAGTCGTGAACACTGACCTTAATTGAGGCAAGTGAGGCCTGCAGTTCTTTAGACGTTGTCCTGGGGTCTTTTGTGACCTCTCGGATGAGTTGTCTCTGCACTCTTGCGGTAATTTTGGTCGGCCGGCCACTCCTGGGATGGTTCACCACTGTTCCATGTTTTTGCCATTTGTTGATAATGGCTCTCACTGTGGTTCACTGGAGTCCCAAAGCTTTAGAAATGGCTTTATAACCTTTACCAGACTGATAGATCTCAATTACTTCTGTTCTCATTTGTTCCTGAATTTCTT